>NC_082387.1:7530309-7590305 GCF_031168955.1 Gadus macrocephalus | reverse complement strand
CTCAGTAGAATAGCTCAACACAACATCATCCAAGTGACACACCCTTTGCTGTTATTTTTGTGTAATAAATGTAACTGGGCCTTATACAGTATTTCAATTGTCTGTGTCTTCTATCTATCTTTTGTCACCAAGTACATGCTCCTAAGCTTCAGTGGTTCTCAAACTTTTTATACTATGTACCACCTCAGAAATATTTTATGACAGTTTTTATAAAATAAAACAAAATACAGTACCTCAAAACCCGACTATGAAATAGCTAATTCTAATGATCTCATTGTTAATGTATTTCCATACTATATATATGATAGGATGTTATTATTTTATAAATAAATATTATAACTTACTTTATTATTGGTTATTAATTATTTGGGGGGTATATCCCTCTGCGAGCCACTTAATAGCACATGCGTACCACAGTTTGAGAGCCCATGCTCTAGCTAATTCAATATCATTGTTAATCTTTATTTCTTTGACAGAGTTAGTGTGTCAAGCGATGGCCTAATGTCTCTCCTGGGCCAATCAGAAACCGATGATTAGCTGTCCCCCTGGGGTGTGTCTGATCCTCTCATGGTCATCTCCATCTTATTAGCGGAGCTCTTGATTACACTCTCCTCTCTTCCGCTGAGCTGATGACTGAGATACAAGCCCGCAGAGACGGGACACTGAGTGGTGTGTTTTGCTATTGCGGGTGTGTGTTATTGTGTGTTTCCCCCGCCCATGGATGTGGTGAGGCACCCGTCAACACTCGCCTGATGCCACGCGACGATCAGCCCTCCAATGTGTGTCTGTCCATGATATCCAGATGTGTGAATATGAACATCAAGGGAGTGGATCAGTTGGGTCTTTCCCGCCCCCAACCACATCACACACACACATGGTGCGCACACACACACACACACACACACGCACGCACGCACGCACGCACACACGCACGCACGCACGCCGCACGCACCACACACACACACACACCCACACACACACACACACAGACACACACATGTGCACAGCAGACAGCAATGCGCACACACACACACACACATACACACACAGACACACACACACACACATACATGTGTGCACCCACACACACACACAAAAACAAGTGCACCTACACAAACACATACACAAACACACACACACACACACACACACACACACACACACACACACACACACACACACACACACACACACACACACACACACACACACACACACACACACACACACACACACACACACGTGGTGCACACACACATACACAAACACACACAGAAACACAACACCCATGCACCTCTGCTTCCCAGGCAGGCAGAGGGATCGCTGTGGCTGGAGTCCGGCCCCCATTCCTGGTCCCCGGGGCCTGACGGAAATAGCAGGTGGAGGCTGTCCTGGTGGTGCCAGAAATCCTACCCCGGCTGCACTGATATAAATACAAGTCTTCCTCTTCCCCGTCATGGAGCCCTCCCTCCCTCCCAGCTCCCCCTCGTCTCCTTCTCTCACACCCTGGTTTCCCTGTTCCTGGCTCAGAGGTCTTCCTTCCCGATCCCGTATTGACCAATCACTGTGGGGTTTATAAGAAATAATTGTAAATCATCTTCCAGGTTAGGTCTTACAAACCGTGAGTGGATTTGTCAAGTTTAATTGCCAGCTTTTAGAAACCAGTTGGCGCAGTGATTGGATGCGGAGGGGCACAGGGGAGGTGGAAAACGCATGTACACACAAACAACAGGCAGCCGTTTAGTTTAACTAACATTGGATAATTCCACTTTCCATCGACAGGGAGTCTGGTAATATATGGATTTGTTCTGACAGTTATGATGTCCCATTCATGGTGTGTTTGGTATTGCACAGACCCCCTACCCCTACTCCACACACACACACCACACACACACACACACACACACACCACACACACACACACCACACACACACACACACACACACACACACACACACACACACACACAACACACACACACACACACACACACACACACACACACACACACACACACACACACACATCCCCAACAGAGTCGGTGCTTGGTCCCAGCAGAGCAATCAGCTAATTTCATCTTGGCCTGATTTCTCTTAAGTCAATATGCTTCTGCAATAACAGCCTCTCATGGTTTCCTTCAGGACCGTCTCTGTCTCGTTAGAGAGAGCGGGCATAAATGAACATGGGTTTTGCTTTATGCTAACTCTCTCTGCAATAAATGTTTGCAAATGCTATTGTCATTATCTGTCTGTCTGTCTGTCTGTCTGTCTGTCTGTCTCGCCGCTGTCTTTCCGTAACACAGCGTCCAACACATTGACAGATTGGTAATCATTATATTTAAATATGTTAAAGACTGTTAACCTTATTGATCATAATCAACATATTAGAAATACAAATATGAAATATAGTATAAATATATGTTGTATAAGACTTCATAGCGGGGTCATTCTCTGTGTGGTCGTCGTTAGGATGGTTTATTACCCTGCCAGTGTTGGCATCCAACTGATCTCTGTGATCTCTGCCCCTCCTCAATGGAAACATTCATCACCTCCAACCTGACCTGAAATAAACCTTCATCGGTACTTAACTGGCCCTGTGTGTGTGTGTGTGTGTGTGTGTGTGGTGTGTGTGTGTGTGTGTGTGTGTGTGTGTGTGTGTGTGTGTGTGTGTGCGTGTGTGATCTTGGTGGGTGGGCCTAGAGTACATTTTGAGTCTTCCTGCAGAGCCATAGACCACCACATATTGATCAGATGATAGGTGACTTCTAGGAACATGAAGTCGTGACACTCACACACGTGACACTCACATGTACAACGCACACACACACACACACACACACACACACGCACACACGCACACACACACACACACACACACACACACACACACACACACACACCACACACACACACACACCACACACCACACACACACACACATCCCTCCACACACACAATCCACACATCCACATCCATATATCTCTGCATCTCTCTCTGTTGCTCTCTCTCTCTCTCTCTCTCTCTCTCTTCTCTCTCTCTCTCCTCTCTCTCTCTCTCTCTCTCTCCTCTCTCTCTCTCCTCTCTCTCTCTCTCTCTCTCTCCTCTCTCTCTCTCTCTCTCTTCTCTTCTCTCTCTCTCGCTCTCTCTCTCTCTCTCTCTCTCTCTCTCTCTCTCTCTCTCCTCTCTCTCTCTCTCTCTCTCTCTCTCTCTCTCCTCTCTCTCTCTCTCTCTCTCTCTCTCAGATGGATGTAACGCTATCCTTGCTTCCATTACTGTTTGGCAGCCTGTCTGTTCTGTTCCTGCTCCTCCCCATCCTGCTCCATTGAGGAGCTGATCATTCACTCACATTAGAACTACACAGAGAACATCCGGTAAAAGACATGAATGGAGTGGTCAAGTGGGCTGTGCATTGACACAGTCTATTTCAATCTATTATATTCTGTTCTACTTTGTTTAAATTGTTCATTGTATTCGATTGTACTCCATCAAAATGGTGATCTATTGTCTATTTCTACTGGAGCCTCTATCCTGGTATATTGTTGATCTGATCTATTTCACTCTATTGTTTATTGTTGAACTATTATTTTCTCTTACATTGGTGATCTATTCCATTCTACGCCCTATAGGTAATCTGGTCCATCTAGTCTATTTGGTGATCTATTATATTCCATTCAGTTGGTTGGAATTATACTGTTGGTGATCTGGGCTACTCTATTATATTGGTGGAATGAGTCTACTCTACTCTCTGCTCTACTCAACTCTACTCTGCTCTTACGCTACTGTACTGTGCTGTACTGTACTGTACTGTACTGTACTGTACTGTACTGTACTGTACTGTACTGTACTCTATTCCACTCTATCTGCGCTCCATCGATCCGGCCGGTGTCGCACCTAGCGGCGGGCTGAGTCGTGGAAACATGTTGTCTGGTGGCGGTCTGTTTGTCTGACTCAGACCGCCTGGAATGCCCACGCAGACGAGTCCCATCGACCTTTTTAGGATTCCTGTCCAACTTTTAAATAGCTTCCAGAAGCATCCGAACCTCAGGTCCCAGTCAGCTCCCGGCTGCATGGCGCTGGGCTGACCTTTACAGACAGACATGGATAAAGGGGGACGTTTAGACGTCTGATTAACCGGGAGGTCAGGTTTGATCGATCGTATGCACAACCGATCTGCACTAATGGTCTATTTGTCATTGATTGCATTTGTTGCACAAAGGAAAACTTATGTGTGTATTTGATGATTCATGTGTTATAACTTATAAGGTAGAGATTTGTCAATAAATATTATATATATATATATACATATATATATCTATATCTATATATATATATATATATACATATATATATATATATATATATATATATATATATATATATATATATATATAATATTTATTTAGATAACACCACTGTAGTGCAAAACTGTGCTTGATTAGTGGTGTGGTTGACTGTGTGTGCATGTGCTTTGTGCAGGTAGATAATCTCTCTCGGATGCATTTCATGGGATGGATCGTGGAGGAGGACTGCTGATGTATTATGGACGGAGGGGAAAGCAACAGACCCTCAAACTCTGGCGATCATTATGTACTGCTCGGAGACATGCGCCCTCTGTTGGCGAGTAGTAGAACTAATAAAGTATTCTGTCTCCATTATAATCAAAAGATGGATACAATATTCAATGGGCGTCCGCATTTCTACAACACAAGTGTGGTTCTCCAAAAACATATAATACATGATAATACATAAAAGGTCCAGCTCACAATAAACCACTGGGTGGCAGTATCATAATATACAATTGGCCTAGCTTCTCTATCAATGACATTGTGCGTGCGTGTGTGTGTGTGTGTGTGTGTGTGTGTGTGTGTGTGTGTGTGTGTGTGTGTGTGTGTGTGTGTGTGTGTGTGTGTGTGTGTGTGTGTGTGTGTGTGTGTGTGTGTGTGTGTGTGTGTATGTTTGTAAGGGAGGCTAGCAAGTTTTTCCAACACACTTTTTTTGGAAGCATTTGAAAATTAAAGTCTCAGTAAATATTGAACATGCAAACCAATATTTCACAAATCAAATAATTGGAATAGAATCAAACATGTTCAATTTAACTAATAAACAAGCACAACTCTGGCCAAGACTAGTAGAAAATCAATCATATAAGGGTTGTGGCAACAATGTGATAAAAGTATTTTATTTGGATTAGACAATGGAGCATTTGGCAGGTGAAAACCTTTGGCACTTTCTGGGACTCATAAATCGAGTGGCTTTTGCATTCATTTGAGCGTGCCACTGCCATAATGCATTTTATGTTGAGATAGCAAGAAATTGTCTAATTAATGTTTTGATCTATAGATAATGCGTATACAGTGCACGTCTTGAATGCTTTAGTAGTATTTATGAACTAAATTCACTTTAAGGATCAATTATAAAAACATATCTGGTTCAAAATGTAGACTTTGTAGCCTATGTCTCCAGATATATTCCGATATAGAAATTAACAAAACACATGATTATATGATATGATTAGTTATGACATGATTGTTGATCATATTATATTGCATAATATTGTATAATACTACTATTATATTATATCATAACATAATATAATATAATGTCATATCATATCATATAATATTATTTTATATTATTTTCTATTATATTTGATCCAGTCTTTCCCAAAGACTGGGTATAGATTCTATGGTATAATATTTCGATCAATTACATCCAGACGATGAACAGCGCCCTCCTCAGGGCATGCCTATGAGCTAAACATTAAGATTGGTTTGTGTTTCCAGAGGGACATGTTATGGGGTGGCACCGTAACTCAGCAGACAGCACACAAGGTCGGTCGCTGCGGATTCCTACTAATAGTTTATATCATACTGCAAGACGTAGCCTATTCTAAATTACCAACAACATTTTCCCATTGAGACTCACAACATTAATGTTTTTGCCAATGCGCCGTGGGACGTACAATCCGCCGTGTAATTCCTGTAAAAAACACAGACTAGTTATTATAATACTAACGTTTTGAATGAGCTTTAAACAAAACACATCTTTAAATATAACTATATTTAATATTTAAACACAAATAACTTTAAAATACATCTGAGATCTCCTTTATCTCTCCTTTTCCACCCTCACCTCTCTTACCCCCATCTGGAATTAAATAATTCAACATGATATAGTTCCTTTAAGGTCTGGGTTGTAAATAACTTTTATCATTCTCTCCACCACCGTGTCATGCTGCAGAACACGATGGTTATTTGTGTGCTGGGTCGATACCTCCTCAAAAGCAGCCTCTGCAGCAGATCCTGGTGGAGGTAGAGAGACTCACAACACAACGATGACCATGTACCTCCATCATAAATACACTTAGTTTGGTCTTGAACATGTTTTGTGGATGTTCTCCATAAATAAATATCAACGCCTGGGTACCTTAGCGGTAAAAGTGAGCCCATTTAAGGTTTTAGAGCTGGATAATATACATCACTCTATTGGATTACTCCAAGATAGCAAGCAAGAGAGAGTGAAGACTTCAACCCCTTGCCTTTTTTTAAATAATTGTTAGATGAACTGCATTTATACAGCGCTTTTCTTACCATTTGCCACTCAAAGCGCTTTACTATTGCCTCACATTCACCCATTCAGTCACAAATTCACACAACGACGGAGGAGTCAGCCACGTAAGGACACAGCCAGCTCGTTGGGAGCAGTCAGGGTGAGGTGTCTTGCTCAGGGACACCTCAACACGCTAGGACGAGCCGGGGGGGGATCAAACTTTCAAACTTCCGGTTACCAGCCAACCCACTCTACCTCCTGAGCCCCATGCCGCCCCTACTATAATATATACTAGCATGCTTGAAGAGTAGTATTCAAGTATGCTTCAGGGACATCCTACACAACTCTATTATCCTAGTTACCCTCGCACAACACACAACAGAGCAGGGCAGAATGTGTTCGCAGAACCTGGCAATTAATGCACTTATTGTATGTTGTACGTCCTGGCACTTAAAAAGAGTACTTAGCAACGTGTAGCATCTTATCCTAGCTATGTTTGTTGTATATGGGGAATGGGTTAACCTAACAATTGTCAGTGCTTGGCACATGGTTCTATGAACATCCGTACTGTGCCGACAGAGATTGTTTCTCTTCTTCTGACAAATGTTCTTGTTGTAAGTCGCATTGGATAAAAGCGTCCCCTAAATGTAAACTTGCTTGCATCAAACCTGTGGACCCTGTGCCCTCATTGAAACCCACCCTGAGTTCCATCCTCTTCCTCCCCGAGGAAGAGCAGCCTGTACTCGGCCGGCCATGGCTTCCAGCCCGAGGAGATCAGGGATAAGCTCAGGGCCTTCCCCGGGGGGGCGGTGGACCTGCTCACCCAGGGGGAGACGGGGCTGGCAGTGCTGACCGTCAACAACCCCTCCCGCATGAACGCCTTCTCGGGTACGGATGGAGCTCAGGTCTATGTTATTGATATGTTATTGATTGTTATATTATAGACTTAATTCAGGTCTTATTTTATTGACATTCGCTGTTTGGCCGTTTTGTTGTTTGTCAATTGTCTGTTGACTGACTTTGTGAGCTACTCGATACCTGCATTTACACAAGGGGATGAATAAAATAGCTATCTTTCTATCTATCTATGTAGATGTTATGTATATCATGTTACTTTCTGATGTCTTATTGTCTTTTGTGTGAGGGATATATTTGTGTTTTAGGACGAACCTTGGTGTTTGTAAAACCGACACACAAACCTCATTCTTACTTATTCACAAGTTATGGACATGATCTTGTCATTCGCATTGAAGACACATGTGTCAAACCAATCTTGTGTTGGGCAAATATTGAATGAGAAGTTATTGAGGTGACCCAACTTGACATAAGCAAGGCCCTACAAGGTCCCCACCACATAAAGCCTCGCTTTCAAAATGACTGATATCTAAGACTGATATCTATATCTAATACCTGGTTTCACATGATTGGCTGTCCCCCGTGAGCGCAGACGTCTTAAGCCCCGCCCTGTCTCTCCCCCCACCAGGCGCTATGATGGTGGAGCTGGAGGAGAGGGTGTCTCAGCTGGAGTCGTGGACGCAGGGCAAAGGCCTCATCGTGCGAGGGGCAGCGGGGACCTTCTGCTCAGGCTCCGACCTCAACGCCGTCAGGGCCATATCCAACCCACAGGTGGGGCTGTAGAGGAACAGACTTCCTGGTCTGTATCGTAGTCATCGCAGGAGTGGTAAATGGACTGCATTTATACAGCGCTTTCCTAACCACTCAACGCGCTTTACAATACTGCCCAACATTCACCCGTTCACATGCCGACGGCGGTGTCAACCGCGCAAGGCGACAACCAGCTCGTCGAGAGCAGTGAGGGTGAGGTGTCTTTCTCAGGGATACCTCAACACTCGTCTAGGAGGAAGCGGGGATCGAACGAGCAACCTTCTGGTTTACCTCGTCCAACTCTGTCTGCCTCCGTCTAAGAAGATTGATTGTCGTTTGGCTGGAAATTGTTGTTCTGACAGCCGTTACACACGAGAGACACACTACACTACAACAAAGGACATAACACAAAGAAGTAACATAATGTATTATTCAGAGTGTCATCTTTGTTTTGTTTTTGACAGTTTTTTGTCAGTTGTTTGGTTCGCCGTTATAGGATAGAAAATATCTTGTTATCCACAAAGGTAGATATTGGCCTTTGGATTCAGCATGTGGTTTAAAAAATAAATAATTTCAATACAATTCATTCATCACTTAAATGCAGCGTCATTGCAGGTGAGTGTTTTAGGGCAGATCAACGCTTTTGTTTGGAGTTATATGTAAATGTAAACCCACTCAGCTCCAGCCTTACCGGTGTGCCTTCCCTCTTACAGGATGGGATGAAGATGTGCATGTTTATGCAGGACGCTCTGACCAGACTACAGAGGTAAGCCTTCTTTAACGGCCCTCGGGGTCCTGTCCATGGCGTCGTTAACGTGTGTGACGGTATGCCGACTTCCCTCAACGCAGGCTGCCTCTGGTGTCGGTGGCGCTGGTGGAGGGCAGAGCACTGGGAGGAGGCTCAGAGCTCAGTACTGCCTGCGACTTCAGGTGAGGAAGAAGCCTGTTTTATCTGTGTGTCTGAAAATCCCGTCCCACACAACCACACGGGTTTGTGGCCTGGTTTCGAACGTTGATGGTTAAGGTGGCCATTGTCACTTCTGGCATTCCATTTAGTTATTTGAAATAAAAAAAAAGGCAGATGCACAAGTATAAGAGGTTGTACCTCCACACACATTCTCTAGTGCCCTTACTTAGACCCTCCTCTCTCCCCCTCAGGCTGATGACCCCTGACAGCGTGATCCAGTTCGTCCACAAGCACATGGGCCTGGTTCCGGGCTGGGGCGGGGCCGCCCGGCTGGTCCGCCTGGTGGGGGACCGCCACGCCCTGCGGCTGCTGGGCGGGGCCCTCAAGGTGGACCCCGAGCTGGGGCTGCGGATCGGGCTGGCGGACGGCGTGCTGGGGGAGGGGGCCCCCCAGGACGGGGACGAAGGGGCCCTCCGGCAGGCGGAGGAGTGGCTGAGCCGCTACACCAAGGGGCCCGCCGAGGTGATCCGGGCCGCCAAGAGGGTGGTGTCGTCGGGGAGGGAGCTGCCCCTGACGGAGGCCCTCCGGGCGGAGAAGGAGGTGTTTGGGACCGTATGGGGCGGGGAGGCGAACCTGAGGGCCTTGGCCGGCAAGACGAAGCACAAGTGAGGCTGCGACGGGGACCGAAGACCACCACCTCCTCCTGCACCACCACGCCCACCTCCTCCAATCAGCTCCTCTCAGACCTCAGTTGAGTTCCTGATCAACTTCCTGACAGAAGTTTAGCTGGGGACAATGACGTCCTAACATGGAGAACGACCCAAAGCTCTGTTCTGATCTGAATGGTGATTCCGCACGGATATAATGAGCGACAGGTGATATGTTTTGAAAAAGACGTATAAAACAATGACGTCTCAATGAAAACTCTGTTATTGTGAAATTCCTTTGCCGTTCACAAATGTCAGTGCCTCACTTTATTTTTGTTTGTGTCCCACATCTGTTTAGTTTGAAATCTATGTACGATTTATTTTGACAGCTGAATAAAACCCACAAATCAATGTTTTTGTCTGCAGTCCACCAGCCATTCAAGTCTCAACAAAATGTCCCCTTTTGTGACAGACTACCGCCTCAAGTTGTAGAGATGTGTTGCTTCATCTTTGCTCTGCAGTCTAACCACGTCCACATGTAGGACCTGCTTTCTGGGTCAGGACGGCCAGACCACCTGCCAAGAGCCTCAAACGAAGCTTGCTCAACTGCTTTCTCTGGTGATCAACAGTCCTCTGGAATGGGATTATATTAATGGTTAGAATTAGCAGTTATCAGCATATAAGTGAAGGTCAGACTGCAGGCATCCTGTGGCACCCTGGTATATAATGACAGGACGGGCCCAAAGCTTTGGCATCTGTCCTGTTTAAGAGTAAAAATGCACCTCAGCCAAAATTCATGAGCCGTCACGTCTAATGGTGTCATACTTTATTAAAAAGGATGTACCCTTTTTTACCTTCCTCTTAAATGTGAGGTGAGGCATCTGATCCCCTCTGAATATTGGACCCAAGGGCTCGAAGACATTTAACTTTTAAAGGGGAAATATTATGCCGCACCAGCTGTCGGTGTGATTAGCCTTACAAGCCATTTCGAAAATCTGCCCCATATGACATCACTAGTGGGCGTGTCCACCTAAATCTGTGCTGGATATATCAGTCTACCAGCCTACCCCGTGGCCTGAAGTAAACGTTGCTCATCTAGCCAGCACAGATCGAGGTGGACACACCCACTAGATCTGTGATACCATGTCCTATGGGGCAGATTTTCGAAAAGGCTTGTAAGGCTAATCACACTCACACCTGGTGGTATAATATGTCCCCTTTAAGATTGTTAGGTCATAAATCCGAATAGCTTTTTGGCAGTTATTTTCTCCATCATAAGACCTTTTTTAATCAGGGCCCCAGTTGTCTATTTCTCTTGCGCTCTGTTAAGGTGTGTGTGTGTGTTCAAATGTAATAGTTCTTTCATTGATTTTTACTCTAAAGCTACAATCAGTAACATCACCCAAAGAACCAAAACACGACGCGCTGGCTTTTGATTTTAACCTCTTTTATTCAAAAAAGGCATCTTTCATTCTCACACACCAGCTCATTACAATTAATGGAAGAAACCTTGACTGAATATCAAAAACGAAAAAATAAGACCCTTTGCCTTTTGGTGATCTAAGACGCTACGCTCCGCGCCTCTCGCGGCAGCCTCCATCGTTCATGTAATAAATACACTCCGTCGAGCGCGGGGAAACCTTGACTCGGGTCTTCTGGTCCGTTCTGTACGTTTGCCTTCTCTTTGCCACTGCTGTTAAGGCCAATGCACATCTCTCTCTCTCTCTCTCTCTCCCCCTCGCTTGCACCTTACGTTACACAAAGCCTGCTCACACAGGTTGGATATGTTGTAATTTTTTGTATACATCTTACTTTTTTGCGTGTGAAACATGAACGATATTTTTTACAATAAAAAGCAGTTTATTGTAGGTAGCAATCGAATGGCGCGGAGAAGCATCGTATTAGTAACCCTATTCAGAAATATCAGTTTACAGTGCGTTTGGTTGTGACTTAAAACAAAACTAACCCTAAAAGGAATGGGCCGAGAAAGTAAAAACGGACAGCATGACAGCATCTGGCTAACATTGATTTTTAAGTGTAACGATCCTCTGCAAAAAAAGTAATCAAATCACCCATTCAAATACACTGATACACACAAAGCATGCACGCACGCGCAGACAAACACACACGCACGCACACGCGCACATTCAGTCTCCTGAGAAATAGCAGTATCTTCCACACCTTGAGAAGAATGCACTAAATCCTCCAGGGCATAACTGGCAGGGCGAAAGGTCACCGTAGAAAGAGAGGAAGCACTCTCGTGTTTCACAAATCCATCAATCCAGAGCTGACAGACAGAACACAAGGGATTTCCCACCGAATGGCTCTGATGGTGCTATGTGCAGTGCTTGGGGCCGCCAGCAGGGGGCAGCCAGGAGCACAGGATGCCTTTAAGAAGTGGGGTTGGGTGGGGTTGGTTTGAGGGTTGCTAGAGGTGGTGTTCAGTGCTTTTGGCTAACATTCATCTGCCCCATTGGAAAGCAAAAAAGGGGATTCGAATTTAAAAGAAGGCATGCGCAATCGAAAGACTACTGTGGGTGGGTTTCGCAAACGGGGAAGCAAAGTGGAAATCAGGGGGCAATTACAGGAGAGGAAATAGTCAAAGGAAAGATATAATCATCGTAGCCATTTGAAATCAACTGAAATGGCGAAAGAATGTGCACACATTAAACACGTATTCCCTGATCCAATTCGCTTCGTCACCGGGTCAGACTTTTTGCGAACGTCACAGAAAGCCTTTGGTGTCAAGCGAGTCGAATACACTTCAGTTTGGTGGGTTTGTGACGTGGTGATTGGGCAGGCTACTCATGGGGACTTTGTACACATTTTGGTGGCCTGGTGTGACGCACGCGACATGCTTGACCGTTCTAATCGAGATCTAATCTAGGCTAATCAATAAATTAATCAGGGATGGACACAAACAATAAAATATCGCCATCTGCCAAGGCTTCGGTTGGGTTGGACTACAAAAGACGAACTAAAACAAGAAGAACACTGCCAGGTTTTTAAGAGAATTTCTCCTTTGATAATCACAAACGGGACATATTTAAACTCGTGAAATACAATCAAGACGATTAACCGACTGCATTTAGTTTTGGGACCGTTTTTTCCAAAAAGCATTTCCAACCTCCTCCTTTTTCTTCTCTTAATGACAAGAATCTGCTTTTCTTTGGAGAAACCCTAAACGCCCCACCCCCCTTCCGTTCCTGAGGCCATAACCAAGTGTGGAGATGTTTGGTCGAGGAGTCGGGACGCAGCAGAAGAGCCCAGATATCTCGTGGCTTCTGCGGCTTACCTCCCCATTCCGGTTCCTCCCTAACCAACACTGCAGGCCTCGAGGCAGACTGAGCAGTGCAATAAACCCTGCTTTGAGCATCATTAATCTCTCTCTCTCTCTCTCCCTCTCCCTCTCTCCCCCTAGTCGTCCGCACGATCAAGTACAAAAAAAACAAAACAAATGCCAGTCACGAAAGGTCATCGTCGGTCGGGTTTAAAAGGTCAAAGTTTGTGATGTTGAAACAAACGACGCGGGGATTGAGGTTCTCAGACTGGCTGATCTCATCTCCAACGCTTCACACCTTCCTATTCTACCCCTCCCGAAAGAAAAAAAGACATTTGGGCTAATCGGGGTGTTGTTTTGGGTTTGGGCTTGGGGGGGGTGAATGCGATTTCCCGTTTCCATGACGATAGTAAAAATTATTTGACATTCGTCCCGTCCCTGGATAAAAACTCGTTGAGGGTCTGGGTGGGGTGGGGGATCTCTCGCCGTGTCCTTAATGACCCTTACGGGTTCTTTCACTACCGCTCACTTGTTGTTAAACGTTTCACATTTTTTTATTTTTTTTATTTGATTCTCTTGTCAGATTTCTTTCTGCCTCCATTCTCGAACATCCCTCTCTCTCTCTCTCTCTCCCTCCCTCCCTTCCTCCCTCTCTCTCTCTCTCTCTCTCTCCTCCTCTCGTCTCCCGCTGTGGCTCAGTTGGTGTGGGGTGGCTGGGTTCGTTCTATAAAGACTTCTTGGTCATCTTCTTGCCCTTCTTGAGGAGAAGCTTGTTCTTGATGAAGCCGCGCTTTCTCTTGGCCGTCTGGGGGAGGGGTCAGAAGGAGTAACAGAGTGAATAACGGACATGAACGTCACAACATCAACTGCTTTATCAAGGCCACATCCTCAATGTCATCCTTAATAAAAATATAACACAAATGAAAATTAAACATACTTAAAATTAAAGCGGTCTGCGTCTGTCCTACCGAAACATGACCCCTTTATCATTTAAATCATCTCTGATGACATAATCCCGCCGATGACCAGTGCCAGGTAACCGTGGTTACCTACGACGTACCTTTTTGGAGGTGTACTTCTGCCGGGAGGCGTCGGTGGAGCGGAGCTGGTGCTCGGCGGGGTCGCGGTTCTCCTGCTTCTTCACCTTGTAGATCCTGACCAGCCAGTGCTCCGAGGTGAACGCCTCCTCCAGGTGCTTCAGCTTGATGTCCTTGTTGCCGATCTCCGCGTTGCGGGTGCGGTCGAAGCCCGGCGGCGTGCGGAAGTCCAGCTGAGGGAGAGAGAGGGAGAGGGAGAGTCAGAGAGCGAGAGAAACAGACAGAGAAAAAAGTTCCAACTTTCAGGAAGAAAGCTGCCGACGTCATGCGTCTTTTTAGCAACCGACCAATCACAAGCGGAACATTGACACTTCTTCACCAAGGAAACTCAAAACTGTCAAAACAAGAAACAATGGCGGACAAATCACTCAGGAAAGAGCCGGTGGAGCGATTAGTTTTAATTACAGAACGTCAGAATGTCGAGATCTACGACATGTCTAATGGGCTCTAGCCTGGATTCGTAGTAGGCTAGGCGAGTAACGTCGGGTCTAGAATGGGTTCGTTGCTAGGCAATAGAAAAAACGCACTCGGCGCTTTTACAACAAAAAACGCTGCCAGCTTTTTTATTTGTTGAAAAACGGTCGGCTCAACTTTTCCCTATTACAAAAAACGCTAGATGTGAACATGGCCTAAGATGATTTGCATAAGCCACAAAAGACTTGTCTATACGGTTGTAAACACGTTGAGTTTCCCATTGAGCATTCAACGACTTCAGACTTCGCAACTCTGCCTATTTTCAACCTGTCAATTGTTGAGGGCGCCTTTTGTGGACGCGACGGCAACAATCCCCTGTGTTCTCTGGGGAAGCACTGAAACATGAACACAAGTACCTGCATCTCCCCGAAGCGGTAGTACGACATCTTGTACATGAGGCAGTTGAGCAGGGTGGGGGAGCCGGCCTTGTCCACCCGGAACTCTCCCTGGGGGGTGAAGTAGTCGCTCTCCTGGAGGGGGGAGGGAGAGGGGAAGGGGTAAGGAGGGAGAGAGAGAGAGGGAGAAAGGGAGGGACGGAGGGAGAGAGGGATGGGATGGAGGTAAAGAGGGGAGGGTGGGAAGGAGGGAGAGGGGGATGGGATGGAGGGAGAGAGGGAAGGAGGGAGAGGGGGAGGGAGGGAGACAGGTAGCAGGGTTAACTCGTCAGTTGTGTTGCATTCACCTTTTAGTTTGGTTCTTGCTCTGAATCATGGCGTCGTTGTTTTAGATTGAAACAAGATATTGGCATGGCTCACGTTATACGCTGCATAGAGACATTTCCATCATGAAAATCAAACAATTCGATGGATTAATTCATCGTTAGATTCAGCGCACACTCGGTTGCGTAGTCTAATCTAACTTACAAACTGTGTTTGAAATCGGATCAAGGAATGACCTGTATTCTTTCCTTCGGAAATGTCAAAAGTACTTGTACGATCTTTGTGCTCGTACGATCTTTGTGCTCGTATGATCTATGTACTTGTACGATCTTTGTGCTCGTACGATCTCTGTGCTCGTACGATCTTTCTAATGCAGAGCGTTTTGTCCAGGGGGGGGGGGTTACGATGAGTGTTACGGGAAGGACGTTGTTGGCCCTGCAGGCGCGTCTCCCTCACCCTGATGTCCTTGGGGTGCTCCCCCTCGGCGATCCGCACCATCCACAGGAACTTGTTGATGTCGTCGCCCGAGTAGCCGATCACGCCCCCGAAGATGATGAGCACGTAGTCCACGTCCAGCGACCGCATGATCTCATAGGCTGCGCTCTCGTTGGAAGACATCGCCTTGCCCACCTGGGGGGGGGTCGCAAACAGGAAGAGAAAATCAGAAACACGACACTGATTGGACTACAGAACTGTCCATGGGTGCCAGCGTGATTGTATCAAAACGTGTTCAAGTCAAATACATTTGAAGGCGATAGGTTTCTCGTTCGGCTCAAGTCAACATTTAAAATCATGACGTTCACTTCATGAATAAATCAGTGATTATAACTCTGTTTCAACGTCAGTGATGATGTCTAACCCCCCTGCTCGACTGGGCACGCAGGCGTCTCGTAGCATAGCATCGAGCCACGAGGAGACCCACACTATAATCACCCAGCGCTGCTGCACTGAGCCTCTCTGACGCATTGAAAGATGCATTATCCCTACGGTTGGACGATATATCACCCTATCACACACAAGGAAATAACTGTACTTATACAGCCAGCCCCCGTCCCCATATCACTACAACCCTGTGTCCCCCCGCAGACTGTGCACCCCTTGGTTGCTTGGATTACCAACCCTTTACTATCATGGACGAGGTGTGGATAGGCGAGGTGGAGGAGTACAGAGAGTTGTGCGAATCGAGACATCGTTTATACAACGAGTTTAAAGAAATACATCATTCGGGGGATGATGGGTGCACTAGTCTGAGCTTTAGTCGGAATCGGTTGGAAGTCGGCCAAAGAAAACATTGGCCTGTTCTATTACTATGAATACAATAAACCGTATCCACAATCCAGCAGTTCAAGCTCAGCGTGGCTCCCTGGTTAGCGAGAGCTATAGCACGGCTGTAGTAGCACAGGGTGTCCACTGGGTGGCGCTACAAACCAGGAACAGAAGCCAAGGGAATTCACAGTTAACAAAGAAAATGAAGATATAATTAAGTCTAAACCGCCGGGAATTTAAGAAAAACAAGAGGGGGGCCTTGGGCAATGATTGCGATGAATGTGAGCACAAATATGCTTGTCTTAGGGATGGCGTGTGTATTTTAACGACTGCACACTTTGCTAATATTTCAGAGGACTCATTCATGAATTCTGCCGTCCTTGGCGCCAACTTCTTAAGCCCCTTAGAAGATTAAATTAAGCCCTCGTTGGTTTGAAGTCGTATTAAGTCGTTTCCACGGTAAAAGAAAGGGAACCCCTGAAACAAAGACTTCCTCGCCCAATACCAACATGCACTCCGACTCCCAGTCTGCCTGCAGGCATCCTCGAGCGTCCAAGGTGTCTCAACTTCCCATGCTTAATTAATGAGTCAATAACGAGCTGCTCGTTAATGACATGCGTGTTAAATAAATAACCGCCAAACCCTGCCACCTGCTTGGGATAAAGGCCTCGGTTAGAGGACTTAATCCTGATAGCTAAGAGCCATCAGACTACACAGAACCTCGGACAAGGGTAGTGGCCTATCACGACTCTTTCTTTCCCTCCCTCTCTCTCCACCATCCAACCCACCCCCACACACACACTGCACACACAATGTGCAGTTACGTAATGTTCATATCTACCTCTGGCTCCTTTTTTATATGCATTTTCAATGCTGTGCAATATTGCTCACTTTATTGACTTATTTGGTTGACTTTTACCGTTTGTCCATTTTGGTGTTTGTCTATTGTACGGTTTTGTTGACTGACTTGGTGAGTCGCTGGATACCAGTATTTCCCCAAGGGGATGCATAAAGTATCTATCCATCTATTTATCTATCTAAAGTCCTCAATTAAATATCATCGTCCTCTTCATAACTTCATAACGTCCTTGTCTGTGCTCCACTGCAGCCTACGGCTGTCCGACCCCTGACCGCAGCCCCCAGCTGGGGGGTAGTGCCATGGGGCTACAGCCTCAGCAGCACCGTGAAGGCCTCCGCCGACACGCTCCACAACCACGTTCAGGCCAAGCCTTGTTTTGACGCCTGAGGCTCTGCACTGACCGAACAGGTGCTAAGAAACTAAACCAACCGACACGGAGAACCAATTGAGAGACATAACAGACTGACGATTCCACGGGATTCTTGGAATTTTCCCCATCACTAACCCTTCTTCCCCCTGTGGAATGGCTCAGACCGAATGAATCAAACACAGATTGGTTTAGATTTAAGGGATTTGAATACAAATCGAAACCAAAAGAGATCTCTAAACCAGCCCTGGTTACAGCTGCAGGCGGAGCGAAGGAAGGGGTTGTGCGTGATTCGAGGCCCTGAATCCCCCCCCAAACACACGTTCTGAGATTCAGGGTGAGGCGTCACCAGCTGGAGTGCCTCAAGGTATTATGAAAAATGGATTCTACCAATTCTACTGTTGAGGCCGTTGTGAATATACAACGGCTATAAACAACAACAGAGGGAGCAAGAGAGGGCAAAAGAGAAAGCAACAGAGAGCAACGTACCACACACACCAATCACTGGTGGAGGTGAAAGCAGCCCATCAACGGCGCGAGGAAAGAACCTTCAGACTGAACGATGAGGTGAAACCGAATGGAATTTCAGTCGGATTATCAGGATGGGCAGACCCCAGGGCCTCTAGCCTCTGGCCCGCAGACGGAAGCAGAACGTGAACACGCATTTCCAGACACTTTTGTCCTGAGTGACTTACAACCATTCATACACACATCCACACGCCGACGGTGATGTCAACCATGCAAGGCCACAGCCAGCTCGTCTGGAGCAGTTAGGGACAGTCAGGGACACACCGACACTCAGCGAGGAGGAGCCGGGGATCGAACTAGCAACCTTGCAGTTACAAGTCAGCCCGCTCTACCTCCTGAGCTGCTGCCGCCACCCTGGGGCAGGAGCGGTCTCAAGGGGCCGGGGGGGGGGGGTCTCAAGGGGCCGGGGGGGGGGGGGTCTCAAGGGGCCAGGGGGGGGGGTCTCAAGGGGCCGGGGGGGGTCTCAAGGGGCCGGGGGGGGTCTCAAGGGGCCTCACCAGCGCTATGTGACTGTTGTTCCACGTGTTGTTGTCCACCAGCGTCGTCCGATTGGCCATTCCCGCTATCTGGTATCCGTAGTCCCACCAGGACATGACTCGCACGTGCTCGTCCGTGTTCTGCCTCAGCCAATAGTACGCCTCCCTGAAGTCGTCCAGGATGTTCCGTGAGCTTGGGAGGGAGGGGGGGGGGGTGTTCCAGAGAGGAGATGGAAATTAATTGAGTGCAAACTGTGAAATGTTCATTGGCGAGTTCAAAGCAGATTGCAGGTTGAACACATCAAATGGGACTGGTGGGGATACCACATCGATCTCCTTCAGAAATGTGAATCAATTTGAATAATGTGTGCTATGCCAGAGAGGGTGGTGCCCCTGAAGTTCAACAATAATAAAGATCCGTTTCCCTTCAGTGTGTGTGTGCGTGTGTCAGATTATGGAGATGTGTGCATGTCATTATGGAGATGTAAATGCAGGACAGGTTTCGTGTGCGTGAGTGTATGGAGATGTGTGTTTATGTGAGGGCTCTGTTCATGAAGGTGTGTGTGTGTGTGTGTGGCTGCGATGGTGAAGATGCGTTTGTGGGCTGCCATCATAAAAGTGTGTGTGTTGGTGTGAACAGGAGCAAGCACATGTGTGGGCGAGTATGCAGATGTGCATGTGGCTTTGTGTGTGTGCGTGCATGTGCGTAAGTGTACGTGTATGGGCGAGCAAATACGAACATTTGCGTGTGTGGGCCAGTATGCAGAGGCGCTTGTGTGTACGCACGTGGCGAGTGCGTACGCGAGTGTGTCCTTACCCGTCGTGGTTGTACGAGGCCAGCACCACGCTGGGGCTGGAGTAGGCGTTGCTGGTCACCCAGGTGCAGTGCACCGCAAACATCATCAGCAGCATCAGCATCAGCATGGTGACGATGGACTTGATGTTGGGGCCCAGGCCCTCCTCCGCCTTCTCCTGCTCCGACACGTGCTTCCGCACTTTGCCCGCCTGCAAGAGGAGGAACGGGAAGCGGGGCTTGAGACTCAAATAATGAGACTTGAGGGGCTGGAGACTCACATACTGAGACTTGAGGGGCTTGAGACTTGCATATATTCCGCACTGATGCGGCACCAAAATGGCCCCCGCGCTAAGGCAATAAAAGGCCGCAAATGTTGCGATAAAAGGCCACTAATGAGACCGAATTGGTCGCATTAGTGGTAAATGTAAATGGACTGCATTTATATAGCGCTTTTCTGACCATCGACCACCCAAAGTGCTTTACAATGTTGCCTCACATTCACCATTCATGCACACATTCACACACCGACGGCGGAGTCAACCATGCAAGGCGACAGCCAGCTCGTCGGGAGCTACCAGTCAGGGTTAGGTGCCTTGCTCAAGGACACCTCGACACTCAGCTAGGAGGAGCCGGTGATTGAACCAGCAACCTTCAGGTTACCAGCCAACCCGCTCTACCTCCTGAGCTACTGCCGCCCTGGTCTTTTATCGTGTTTGCGCGATTCATCCTGTTTACACGATTTATCTTGTTAGCATCTACGAGACTTGAGTCCTTGGGGGAGGGGAATGAGTAGAGGACCCATCTGGGCTGACTATTAACGAGACCATGTAAACCCACACCTGGTGTAAACCCACACTGTGGGTTTACACCAGGCTTTAGGCTCCATTCGTCTCCAAGAAGACGGACGGGGCGCAGATGTAAAGTGGACGGTTGCAAGGGGACAATAGACGCCTGTGGTTTTGGATACACCGCTGTGTATCTGAAGTGGGAGGTTTGACTTTCTTAAGGTGCGTTCACACCAAACACGAAGGGGCGACATGACTCCATACAAAGTCAACGTAGAGACGCGAAACGGGCAAATTTTTTGCTAGAGAAAACCTGCTACAAGTTTTGATTTGTCGCACGACACTTTCGCCCTGCAAAGGCGAGCGTTTTCACGAGGATCAGCAGCGCGAAAAATTCGCTCTAGTTGAAATATTTCAACTTTGCCGCGACATTCGCGTGATGACCGCCAATCAGCATTCAACACCGTGGCCATTGAGTGACGTGTGTAACGTAACAGCCAATCAGCGTTCAAACGGCCAACCGTTCCCTGCAGTGCAGTCCGGGGTGAACCGCAGCAAATCCGCCTGACAAAACTTGCACAGCGACAGTTTATGATTTGTCGCGCGACAAAACTTGGGCGACAACGCGAACGGGCGACAAATGTGCATTTTGGTGTGAATGCATCTATAGGCTCAAGAGATTGTGCCAGGGTCTGAAATGTACTTTTAGAATTCGCTTTTTTCACATGCCAGAGTGGAAAGATATGCCGTCCAACCGGCCTCTTACTTACAAAACACCTTGACTTAAGCTTATGGCACACACAGTGTAGTCCATCACAACTTCACCGATCAATGAATGGAATGGCTCAGACCGAATGAATCAAACACAGATTGGTTTAGACGAATTACACGTTCTGAGATTCAGGGTGAGGTGTCATAAGCTGGACTGCCTCAAGGTATTTTGAAAAATGGATTCTACCCACACACGGTCGCAAAGCCATCTGCTAAACACAATAAACATGGAGGAACATCGATTGACCGCATAGTCTATAGTAATAGAATTTAGCCCAATGAAGCCCAGGGAGATTGGCACGCAGGGTGTATTCCAAAATCAGGACTGACTGATAGCACAAAGAGTCAATGGGGCCACTGGTGTCGACTCCTCATTGGCCTTTGCTTTGACCAATCACCTCGTTGCTACGCAAAAAATATCAAACAAGTTTGAAACTATTCGGGACGTGACAGAGTGCATCGGTAAGACTGTGATGCAATCGTCAGGGCTGGTTCACCCTGTCACACTGTATGACAGCGTCGGAGCCCGCAGCCTTTTGATCTTGTTCTTAAGATAGCAAAAAAACGTCTGTGATGCGAATCCGTAAATCCAAAAACAAAACAAAAAAGCAAGAAAGTAAAAATTAAAGCTTTAGAAACCGAACCCAAGTTAACCCCCAAAATGCACAGACTGGCACTGACAAACACACACAGACCTCTTCCTTCATGATCACAGCCCACACACCTTTATGATCGCAGCCCCCGCCCCCCCACTCACACCAGGCGTCCCCCCCCCCCCTGACCTTGTCGTAGAGGTTCCCAGAGTTCCTGCGGTCGTCCTCGTCGCTGCTGTCCTCCACGGGGGGGCTCTCGCGCTTCATGTCGTCGCCCAGGTAGTGCTCGAAGACACTGGAGAAGGCCACCGCCGAGAGCATGCACACCACGGGGGTCAGGGTCAGCATGAGACGCACCATCACGCCCGCAAAGTACACCGCGCTGATGGCGTACAGGGCCACTGAGAGAGAGAGAGAGAGAGCGAGAGCGAGAGCGAGAGAGCGCGAGAGAGAGAGAGCGCGAGAGAGAGAGAGCGAGCGAGCGAGCGAGCGAGAGAGAGAGAGAGAGAGAGAGAGAGATTGCATCAAACATGATCATAAATATGATCTGAGATCAATAAGGACAATCCCAGTCTGCGGGTACAAATCATCGTAACTATCTTCACTTAGACAACCATTACTAACATCAGTTGTTAAAATATCTTTTTTGTGCCGATTCCGACTGAAAGCTTGCCACGAATGTAACTATAGCACTATAGCACTTTGATCTTTGTGATCAAAGTGCCCTCCTTGTCATTTTGGAAAGTACTTGCAGGGCGATTCACTTTTCCTCTGTCCATAAACTCGTACCGACAGACTCGTACTGATTCCAAAAGACTTGAGTGCTATACCGCCATTTTTCAGACTGAATGCTCTTCGGCAGAATTGATACAACAAAGCTTTTTGTCTAATTACATGGGTAACAGATGTTTTAGTGATGCCAGGAGAAACAGTTATGATGGTTTGACCACAGACCAATTCAATTGTATCTGTTTAGCCCCTAATGACAGATGACAGAATAGTCCATTAACATCCCCACAACATATTTGTTCAGCTTGACTGAAAGTAAATGTATGCGTTCGATTTTGTACACAATCTAAAATAATGAACTGATCCACAATATAAAGTAATGAACTGATGGCACGCCGTCCACCAGTAAAGGACAAATGGGGACAGCATTATGCCGACTTTGTTTCTTTGTTCTGTGTAAAAAAAGCAAAACCAGATAATTCTGGCTCGTCTGTACGGCAATGATGTGGGACCTCTGTGTAAAAGGGGCCGGGGACAGAGCAAAGTGGAGGCAGGGAGAGTGTCTCGAACACAATGGGGCCGAAACACGAGGCTCAAAATGACTTTGCTCTGAAAATGCTCCTGCATAAATGGGGGGACACACACACACACACACACACACACACACACACACACACACACACGGAACGGAACAGAGTGAATTTATTCGGCGGTGAAGAAGAGAGACAGACGGCCCGAGAGGCATGCTGCTGCAGTTATAAGTCAGAGCAGAAGACAGCGAGAGGATGAGCACACAAAGAGAAGGAAAGATCAAGAGTCTGTACTGGATAGCAGACTGTGCACACACACGCATACAAATGCTAACACACACACACCAGCTGGTTATTGGCCAAGAGTGTGTGGACATTAAAGGTAGGAAGTATGAGAAACACTGGGTCCCGGTTGGAGGTCTTCAGGGGTCTAACCGAACCCTAGGATCAGAGACCCCACCGGGACACGAACGGATGAGGGTCCATGTTCGTGTGTTAATTTATAAGCAGCGCTGATTACGGGAGAAACGCATGGAGGTCGTGTGTAACATGCGTGATGATTAGCCCATTAGGATCAGATTACACGGTAAGCATGAATGTTAATTGTGTTACGTGTGGTGGACCGTTACGGTTCAACTCATAAGACACGTAACGCATCGTTCAAGGCAGAACCGCAGCCAAGTTAGGTCTTACCCTTATTTTGATCTGGTTTTATTAGGTCACTATGTATCCGACATGACTGACATTTTTAGCAGCAGAACTGGATTTTTAGTACCGTTTTAATTGTGGGGTTTGAGGGGTCAATAAAATAGCTTGCCTTTCCTGGCCTGGGTCTCACTTCTCAGTCGTGCATGGTCAGTAATACCTCAGAAACAATCTGGTCTGTATAACGATCTATCTATTTCATCGCCATCTATAACTCTTTATCTCTATCTGTTTTTTTTTTCGGATCTCGGAACAGATTCCACGGAACAGATTCAGGGTTCTGGTCCGTCATCATGTGAAGACCTTTTGTCCTGGCTGACACGTCAAGATACAAAGCGTGGAGGAACAACGCATCACGCCAACTCAGTCGCATTGCAGGGAAATGCATGGTGGGAAAAACAGCAAGGTCGTGGTTTGGATTAAACCGCTGATTGGTCCACACGTGGATTGGACTTTGCTGAACCTCTGATTGGTCTACACGTGGATTGGACTTTGCTGAACCTCTTGATTGGTCTACACATGGACTTGAGTTTGCTGAGCTGTGATTGTGGATTGTTCTACACGTGGATTGGATTGATCATCATCCAGTTCCCTGTACCGCTGATTCCAGATCAGTTTGTTCAGCTCCCTTTCTCCCAGGACGTAAGGGGGAGGTCTTTAATACAATGCAGGAGTCCAGGGTTTAGTAACCTCTTCAGAAAGATCTCAGATAAATTTTGAATTATACGTTATTCATAATGTATATCGGACTGCACATCATTTTAATTATTGAACATAGACATGAATACCGGATTGTTCTCTTGGTCATTTCAGACCATCTTTTAACATTCTTATACCTGAGTTCGTTAATTATTGATAATCAGCAAGCCACGGATCCTAACTGACAAATAACCGACCACATACAGTACATACCTCAATAATCAATATAGATTTTTAATTGAACACACACACTTGATAATGTTCAATGCTGGGCTAATTCTCCCTGGTCATCTATTGCAAAAGGCTTTTCAATATCAACTCAAAACCAAACCCTATGAGGCAGCAGGACTCAATGCTGCCTTGTTGCACTGGTATGCAACACAACACTGCAACCACAGAGATAGGTCCACATCTGGGGAAGCAGTTTATTGCAATGGCAGGGTTCTAACTGCCTCACACACTAGCACCAGGTCACATGGCACCAATACAAGCAAATCAGAAAAACCAATCACCAAAACACCCATTTGCAAATTACACCTGTAGTCTCTGTAGATCTTAGCGCCGGGGTCGATCTTTAAGAAAACATCCCCTTGCACTCCTTCATAAAAGATCACAGCGCCGTGGCAACGCCGTGTTGTGTAATTAGCAGGGTTACCTTACTCCGGGGTGGCTTTGATACTTAATGTGTGCCGTGGGCGAAGCAGTTAAGCGCGCAGACTGGCTTCATCTTGTTGCCGTAGAGGCGGAGAAGCCCTTTTCTGGCTGGTCCCTTTGAATCCCTTTGATCCTCCATCCGTCAGCCATTATCACAAGCTCATTACCGCCGTGCTGTCCCTCGTCGGAGAGGCTCTCAGAAGCCACCGCCGCCACCACCGCCACACAAACCCCGGGCCATTAGTGCCGGTGAGCCATTTGTCACGGTAAACATCCTTACCCTGTATCTAAAGCCGCCCGGGCCCTGCCGTGGCTCAACACGGAGTTAAGGAGCCCGGGTAGCAGAAGGTGAGCACTAATCATTTGTGCGTTCGGGAGCAGGGCAGCTAGGCGCTCGCTGTGTGCGGCAATTGTGCGAACGCTAAATCCACTTCTGCCTAGTGCTGCTGGCAAAGGAGAGAGGGGACAATTTATGCTTTTTCCGAAATGTAAACAAATATGTAAGATAAATTTGCTTCATGGTTAAATAGTCAAATATAAGAGGATGAATTGCGGCACTGTGCATTATTCATCATGTCGTTAGGAAGAGTTAGTGCGGTTGGTAAGAGAAAGTGCGGCTCACGGCCAGTGAATTCCCAATGTGAAGTGAAGTTGTTGCTAAGCTACATGCGGTCACAGGGGGCCTGCTGTCTGCCGATTGGTTGTTGCAGTCACCTGCTGAGATCGACATTCGCCCGGCAAACCAAATGAAAACACACCTGGGTAAATAATCCTTAGAGGAGGACATAACGGAATGGAAAGTGAGTGGGGTTAGCGGGTCGCCATAGGACGCTCTCAGCAATCCCATAATAAATAACAAACTTCTGCCATTTGTTTGAGCCGGCCGAGGACGGGGTCGGACGGATCGGAGGGCTCACCGAAGACGCGCTCGTCGTTGATGTTCTTGATGCAGAACCAGAGGCCGGCGGGGAAGGTGCAGACCAGGATGTGGAGGTCGAAGAAGAAGGAGACCCAGGTGGTGGGCTGGTGCTCCGACACCGACGCGATGATGGGGATGTGGATCTTGGCGTAGCTGGAGAGGGGAGACGGGTTCAGAAATGACAAAGGAAGGGTCGAACATTGACCGTGTGGGAAGTCATGGAACATTATTCCTAAAACGAATCCCCTTTCTCCTCAAAGCAAAACAGGGCTTAATAAAACAACCACAGCACAAACAACGGACAAAATGTAAAGCTTCCTAGCGGCGCTGCTGAGGCTGCACTGTTCTGGTCGTGCGGCGAGCGCGGACTGAGGAGCGCCAGCGCCGAAGGAGCCTTATCTGTTTAGCCGACTCTGCTGGCCGTGGTGGAGGGGCAGAGTGGACCCCAGCCGGGGCGCTGGCAACAAGCCAGCAGCCATCCAGCAAACAGCCAGCCAGCCAAACAGCCAGCAGCCCCGCAGGCTAAATCCTCTGCATATACATTTGGTATACACCTGGCAGATTACGTTGGCAGATTAGAAACCGCAGACTAAACACGAAGTGGGCCATGTGTGTCACCCGTTATCTAAGATGGCAGGTTACAAAGAGATAGCGCTTGAGTGATGCTTTATTAGAACCAGCGGTGCCGCGTGTTACAGGAGCCCTCCAGAGCAGTGGTTCTCAAATGGGGGTACGCGTAACCTAGGGGTACTTTGGAGTACTGCAGGGGTAGAAATATAAATAATGGCATACTAGAATTTGTTGTTCAGCCTGAGCACGTTTCTAGTCTGAAAGCCAGACAACGGAAAAATCCAGAAAATGGGAGCCTGTGTATCGTCCCTCGTATCGCACGAAAAAGGGCGACATCTATCGGCGTAGCCAAATTTTGTCCGACCCCTGCTGACGAGGCAGAAACGCGCTTCATGTCGTTCTCGCTCCTCAACCAGCCGGTGCTTGTGCATAATTAGGAGAAGCGCAGCGTCTCAAGGCGGCGTTCCTCCCTCCCCTGTCGCAGTTCGTCTCTCCACCCGCTGCTCCACCCGCTGTTAAGTGGTCCATGCGTGTGTTGACTTACCCGGTGTCCCACAGGGAGTAGAATCGCCCGCTCCAGGGAGCAATATAGCCTGGGGGTTCACAGGAGAAACACACACACACACACACACACACACACACACACACACACACACACACACACACACACACACACACACACACACACACACACACACACACACACACACACTTAGCATATGGACGCTATCAGGAGGAGAGCAACACACAAACATGAAATAGGAATAGAAAATACACCAACCAAAAGGTAGCAGCAACAGACTGTACCTTTATGAAACCTACATTTGTACACACACAAAGCCACGTATCGCGTAGTTGTCTTTTCGTTACGCACTGGTGGAACATAAAGTTGCCTTGAAGCATTTTAAATGGGTGTATGGATGATGAAAAGTGTGTGCAATGTGCCAAACGCCGATACCCACGAGACAGAGACACACACAGAGGGAATTGGAATTTGAGACAGAGACAGAGACACAGAGAGAGAGAGACAGAGAGACAGAGACACAGAGAGAGAGAGAGAGAGAGAGACAGAGAGACAGAGACACAGAGAGAGAGAGAGAGAGACAGACAGACAGACAGACAGACAGACAGACAGACAGACAGACAGACAGACAGACAGACAGACAGACAGACAGACAGACAGACAGACAGACAGAGCTAGGAAGAGACAGAGACAGAGCGAGGGAGCGACAGAGATCGACGATGAGCTCTCCGTCTACCCTGGTGTCAGCCCGAAAATGGCCCCCAGAATGATTAATGAGACGTCAGAATCTAATCAGGGGCTCCTGGAAAGCAGAGGGGCCAACAGGTAACCGGGCGACTCAATAGCTGTCAGTCCGGGATTAAGGGTTTACCTCAAATCAAAGGTAGCTTTCAGCCGTTCATTCAGGAGTTTTGTTTCTCGCTCAACACCGAGAGGGTGGTAACGACCTTGGTGTTGTCAGTGGATGATCACTGAACGTGTTGTGTACAAAGCACATGATCACTGAATCAGGATGAGGGCCGTTGGACTTTTCATTGAGAGCTTTAGGCCTTTTTCGATATATTAAATACACTTTTCTCTGCATAACTAAAATGTTTCGAGGTAGGAAACACATCTCAGTTCGTTGCTGTGAATGGAAGCTACCGTCTTTAAGGTACTCTGATGCAAAGAACACAAACCCAGCCAGCGCTATAATAGTAACATTAATATCGATACGTAATGATCAATATTGTTATGAGAATAAAAGACAAAGTCATCCTGAGCTTCATTACATTTAACAGGTCTTGGCTGGTGTGTTGGACACTACAGTATAGCAGTTACCAGAGGACAGACTCCAAGCGTCTGACTGGTGGTCTGAGTCGGTAAATAAAGGGTATCAACTCCATCTGCATCAGCAGCTCAACATGCTACAGCTCGAGATAACAGTCCAAATGGGCCCCCTGTTCCAGAGCACGATAAACCCCTGGGTTGCCCCAAATGCAGGGCATCCCTCAGCACCCCAGAACCTGGTCTTGAGGTTCTGAAGCGAAAGGCGGTGTGAGGCTTTTATCCAAAGCGACCTACAACCATTCACACAACGACGGAGGAGTCAAGCACACACAGCGACAGCCAGACCGTCCCGATCAGTTAGGATGAGGCGTCTTGCCCAGGGACACCTCGACACTCGGCTAGGTGGAGCCGGCGATCGAACTAGCAACCTTCGGGTTACCAGTCAACCCGCTCTGCCTCCTGAGCCGCTGCCACTCCTAGTGTAGGTCTGTTTGTGCACGGCGTACCTGTGTAGGTCAGGTAGATGACGGTCATGAACACCACGCCGGCGGCCATGGACACGCCTAGGAAGAAGAGGGTCTGGAACTCCTGCTTGGTCAGCCGGTCCTTCAGGTACTGCAGGAAGGCGTAGGCCTGCAGCAGCACGAAGACCCCTGGAGGGACATGGAGCAGGCTGGTCAAACATGCTATTGCTGCGCCGGGCTAATCACCAAGTATTGTGTTCGTTATATAACAGAAGGATAACTTGTTAGTAGTGATACAAGAGAACGCAGGTCGAGACGTTTAGATCCATTTTAACTGTGATTTACTAGCACCAGAAGAATGTCAGAAGTTACACCTAACAGGTGCAGTAGAGCGCCCCCCAAAGGCACCGGAGTAACAATGCATACTGTTGACTATCCATCGCATGCACAACACGAAGGGATAACACATGGTATAACATCACGCAAGAAGGAAGCAATGGTAGGCAGAGGGGAACTGGGAGAGCTCTGTGGTTTTAGATTGTTGGACGTCTTACGGTCCTATCTACCAGTATGACTCATCAGTAGTGAACACGTATCTAGTGTTACATTGTGACAGCTTAACATCTCAGTTGCTATGAGATGGTGACGAAAGCAGAAGTGACGATGCATTTAGCTCAATATTTCACAAAAAGCAGAACGGTTTATTAAACTATTCATATCGTTGGAATGTGAATCTGTACAAATGGTGTGACCTCTAGTAGAGAACCCCCTGATTGGTTACTGACCTGCTGCCGCCATGTGTTCACTGGTCCTGATTGGCTGGAAGCCCACAAAGGGGATCTGCATGGAGAGTACCAGGCCAACGATGTAGAAAGTGCTGTAGGCTAGGAGGAGAGAAGGAGAGATGAATGCACGCACACACACACACACACACCCTTCAACATCACAAATAGAAGATCCCCCAGCCCTGTATGTTGCAGGACGTTAGGCATATTAGACGCATGGATGAGTCCGACTGCGATGTTTTCACGCTTCTTCGGAATCTTGCCTTGAGCGTGTTTCAAAATGTGATAGAACGGCGGTGTTTGAGCACACACACACACACACACACACACACACACACACACACACACACACACACACACACACACACACACACACACACACACACACACACACACACACACACACACACACACACACACACACACACACACACTACCTGCTGTCTTTAGACCATGAACGGAAGCATTAAAACAATAAGACGATTTTTTGCACACCATTTATTCGGCTCGTAGCAGATGGAACAGCGGGCGCGCTCTCTCTCTCCATCTACACGCGACCACTTTAATTACCGCAGAACAACTCCTCTGAGGACAGGCTGAACCACACCACAACCAATGCCAATGCTGAGGAAAAACTATAGGAGCCAGTCCTGCATGAAAGTCAGGAAGGGATTTGCTGCTGAAAAACGGAAGCCAAAGCAATTCAAAACGTAAGGAAAAGGACAGCCTGGGGACAAATGCCAGTATACAATGACCCTTCAGACCAGATTCAATTATCAGCTAAAGTAGGTGCCTGGCTCCCACTCACATGTGTTCTTATGTATGAGCTTGCACAATGCACATGCAGGCATGCATACATGTTCTTCACATCCCGAAGCTGTCGCGCGGCTTGCGTGGCGAAACACTGGTGAAATCCCAGCCACTGCGTTAGGGATGGCAGTGTCAGACAGCGATATGAATGACTGCATTCCTTAAAGCTTCCACAGTCCCGTTCTAATTCCCTCATTCAGACACGCACACCATCTCTCCGCCGAGACTACCCCACCAGCCTGAAAGGAGGCGTGGGGCGGGGGGGGGGGGGGGGGGGGGGGGGAACAGTTGCCAGCATCTCAGTGGCAGAGGGGAACACGTTTTTCGACTAGCAGTGTTCATATCACCAGGGGAGTAGCTGAGAAAATGGATTAGCCTAGTTTATTCCTCCCCCGAGCACCCAAAACGCAGTATAAAAACGTTGCGCCTAAGACACAGAATTGAAGTTCAAACTAATATACAGAGCTCCCGTTAGCAAACAAAATCTGAGAGGCAATACCCGGGTACCTTGGGTCGGGTTTAATGGTCTCCATTAACGAGGAAGGAACCACTGATATAAAGCTACGCGTTGGGACATTAAAAGCCCATTGGTGGGCATAATGGGGTGGTGTTTGTGCAGCGGCAGAACCCTTTAACAGAGCTCTTAGGGATGTCCTCTTAATGGGCACCACTGGTGCGCGTCAAGAGCACTTTGAGTAATGGACTGGACACACACAGGCTATTTAATCCGGCCACATTATCCCAATGTTTGCGACAAATTTCGTTTCTTTGCCGTTTCTTCGTTTTTTTTTAAAATTGTAATACGTCAAACAATGAAGTGTTCCCCTCATTGTTAGTTAGATATATAATCACCTTAACAGCCTGATGGAGGAGAGTGGGAGAAGAGGAGAGGCGATAAGCACTTTCTTAATTTCAACCCTTTCGCTCATCACAATTAACAAAGACAGTTTTTTTCGCCCTGACCGAGTCTCTGTGGTATTTCGGCACGGCCTCTCTGAACTCTCTCTCACACACACACACACACACACTCTAGGGGTACCAACGTGTACTCGAGTAAACCGCATTCATCAGGCGTATCCTACACGCTTACAAAAGTATTGAATCAAAAATAATTGTGCAGTTACTCCTCCGAAATCGCACAACCACACCTCATGTGGTGTGCGTCGTGTCTGTGAGGAGCCTTACCGATGTAAACTCTCTTGCTGTAGCGTTGCATAAGCAGCAGAACAAAGACGTGGAGAGGGATGAGGTTGATGATGAACACGTATCCTCCCCACGCCGACACCTGCAAAACAAAAACGGGCACACGCAAAGTTATCGTCCCGAGCCTTTCAACTCCTGTCACGGTTTGCTGTGTGAGACTCATGTGGCGGAGGCAGTGTGGGCGTCCGCTTGATTCGGTTACAGTGGTGGAGCCGGAGCCACGGTGTAGGTGGCATTAAGAGGCACGGGTTGGGAATTAAATCAAAAGGAAGAGAAAAGCGTAATTCAAGGGAAGGCGCCGTTAGAGGGGGCCTATCCTTGTCCGATTGCAGTATGAGCCGACGCCGCTGTCATAACGGCTCTATTGGACGGGGGTCTGGGTGTAAAAGCCTGTTAAAAAGCCTCCATATTGCATTGGCGGGTTTTTTTTTTGTTGAGGTTGACAGGCCTGACTGCCTGTCTTGAGTGTGCCTGTGTGTCTCTGTGCGTGGGCGCGTCCTTACCATGTAGAAGTAGGAGAGGCAGCATCCGATGGCCCAGAACACCGAGCCCGTCTTCACCGACTTGACCTGCGGGTCAGAGGGCGAGGCTGCGGTGAGAGGTGGCAGACAGCAACAAACAAACCGGCGGTTTGACAGACACTAGGCGAGAGGGCGAGGGGTCCGACACAAACGGCGACCGGCCGAGACTTTCCCTCGGTGTGCCTGTTAACCGTGCATGCACCCTGCGTGGATCACCCCACCTTAGAGGAGGGCATGGTGGGCTTGGAGAGGAGCAGGAGACCCCAAACCATTGCACTCCTGATCAGTGGGGATCCCCCACTCTGCGATCCTTCTCCAGATTTCTTCCTTGTTGATTAAGGGAGTTTTTTCTTACCCTCTAGAGGGCTAGGGTCAGGGGCGGGGGGCTCATAAATGTATGGCCTGTTAAGAATGTACCTGTGAACAAGGGCTATACAAATAAAATTGATTTGAAGTTTACCATTCACTCGAGCTCAGTTTCAAATCTCCTCACATAATAAAAGATATGCGCGATAAACGACGACTGCTGTAGACGACAAAAGGCGGCGTTGTGCTCCAGCCCGGCGGAAACGTTAGTGCGTTCGAACAAATGCCGTTAAATAACCTTGGTATTCATTACAATAAAGCCCCCACTGTGCGCTTGAGTGTCAGTAGTTGACGGTGTCAAAGAAGAGCAGACACTGACAATTCAGTTGGATTGGTATGAACCTGTACATCTCTGCAAGCGGGCTCATCATTCACGTTTTTGTCAGCGCTTGTTGCTAAGGAACCGCCACAGAAGCCTTTGTTGGAGACACAGACTTGTCTGGCTGAATGCACACACATTGTGTGATGGTGCGAGTGTGTGTCGATTATTTCCCAAGAAATACTCCCTGCCCTTCCATTAAGTAATATTTAACGGCAGCCACTACAAATTGGCATTTTCTTTGAGCACTTTGTGGGTGGGCAGAAGCCCATAGCTTAATATCTTTGTGCGTGGGAGCGTACGGGTGAGAGGTGTGCGTCTCTAAATCTTGTTAGGCTACACTGCATCCACTCAAGCACCGGGCGGTTTAACAACCTGCGGAAGGACGTCCCAACGTGTCAAACGCACACCTTTTCCCCATTAAATCACAAAAGTACAGCCGCCGAATGTCCTGAGGAAATGGGAGTTCACCGAGCATTACATTAGCCCCTGACAGAGAACGCCACGGTACAACGAAGAGGAAAAAATATATACGAATTCAACGTCAAATAGGAAATTGCCACATTCTTCCCGATCCGAGTAATTGCCAGGAGAACATCGGCAGTGAGTGGCCCGGGTGAGTGAGACGGGGCGCCGATGTCATACGGAGACACTCTGGAGACCCGCAGCCCCCCCCCGGCTGGGTCCGGACGGGGGGGGGGGGGGCGATATCGTCTTCAACCCGTAACTCTTTCGACCAGGAGACACTCCGAGACACTCAGAGGGGTCCTCGCAATCAAGAGGCTGCAGAGGGTGGTTGGTTAGCCCCCCGCCAGCAAGCGTGTCAGGGTGATAGAGGTTCAGTTGAGTCACGGTACGGTTAGTTTCACTGTTTTCGGTCATTGTCTTCGGTACGGTTAAGCCTCCCTCACACACACACACACACACACCACTAGTGTTTGTGTGTGGACCACAAACACATACACCCCGAATGGGTGTTTGTGTGTGCATAGACAGTGCCCACACACGCTACAGACACTGCACACACACACACACACACACGGTACAAACACTGCACACACACGGTACAAACGTGCGCGGTCGACCTACCCATAGGTAGTAGGTGAACTGCAGGGCGAAGATGGCGATGCCCTCGTTGTCGAAGGAGCCCGCCACCGAGCGGGAGATGTAGCCGGGCACGATGGCGATGAAGCAGGCGGCCAGCAGGCCGGCGCCCTGGCTCCACAGCTCCTTGGTCAGCAGGTAGGTGGAGATGGCGGTGAGGCCGCTGAACACGGGCGCCAGGAACACGCACACGTCCCGGATGTGCACCGTGATGTTGAGCAGGTTGAGGACGTAGTGGATGAGGCCCGCCGTCACCATCAGGCCCGGGTACACCTTGGAGGAGGGAGGGAGGGGGGGAGGGAGGGAGAGATAGAGGGGGGGGATAGGGAGAGGGGAGTGAGCCACTGTATGTCGTTGCCTCTTGACATTTGGCTAAGCCGTTCATGACTGAACACTATTGTTATTTCAGCATTGGATTTTGGTATTTTTTGTTTTATCTGCAAACCCATTCGTGAGGATTTAGGGCGATTGTGACTGACTGACTGAGAGAGTGACTGGTCAGTCAGTTCACGTGTGTTTGTGCTTCAGCGTTCCCCAGTACACCGTCCCACATGTTTCACAGTGCATAGCTTTCAAAGCCTGTTATGCAAGACCCAGACAGGACAAATGTGTTTGCAGAGCTTTAATCAGAGCAGCCCTCTCCAGGGGACTCTTCAGGCTGATGTCCACTTGAAACACCTCGTTGACAGGGGACCTCCAGTCTATAACCAGACATGACGCCTAATGACCAAAACTCGCCAGACAAAAAATTAATATAATGTATTAATAAAAATGATGATAACAAAAGTGTGGCTTTCTTTGTAACCACTCTAATGAAATAACGTCAGTGAAAGGCTTTCGATTGGGGCGCTGGGTTAACAAACAAAGTTTGTAAACGTTTTCCCACGTTCAACTCTTGGGGGGGGAGTGAGCTGGCCCGGTCCGCCTACACACGCCCTTCACCCAAGGTCGCGGTCGGGGGTCTAACGGCAGGATATAAAAGCAGGCCGGGGAGGGGAGGCCAGCGCCAGAAGGGACGAGCGGTGGGGGTAATGTCCTGTTAAAGTGACCCTGCCCGTTGGGTCTCCCCGCTGAGGCTCCATGAAGACAGAGCTACTCTGTGTCGGGAGGGGCCCCTGTGAGTGCCACTAAGGGGCCCCAGCGCGGTCCCGCTGCTGCAGAGGCGTTTAGCCAAGGCTACGTGCCCGCCTGCTGATAGGGGAATGTTCTGCTCTGCCGCACCGGATGAGGCTGAACACTCCGAGGAGGAGTCGCACAGACAAGTCGATTTGCAGCTCAAGAGATTTAATGCGATATCGGGTGCAGCCAGGAGCCTTGAGCCGGGAGGGCAGGATTGAACCCTATCCTGTTCCTACACCAGGTTCATTTATAAGGGAAAATGAAGAAACGCCGCAAACCTGTGATTGAGGTTCCTGCCGTGTCTACTGAGTGGCTTAGATTAGAATGTAATTATACTTAACGCTAGGGCCCGACCGATATTGATTTTTGAGTGCCGATGCCGATTATTTTCAGAGAAAAATTACGATTACGATTTAATCGGCCTTAAATATAATTTAAACACTTTTGACGAATATGTGAATTGAATGCAGAACCTTTGAGTGTTTTAGAATACATTTACAGTCAAAAATGAGTGTAATGTAAAATGTAAAATAAATAACTAACTCCCAATGTGCTGCGCTCGTGAGTCTACAGTATAACAAATTAACATGGCCTGGGACCTAAAGAAAAACAGGCACAACATGCTCAAACAACGCGTCTTGTGTACATTGGTGAGGTGAGCGCGCAGCTGCCTGAGCGAGCGTGCTTTCATGTTGTACGGTAAAATTCAATCTCCTCTTTTTTACTCCAGCTAAAGTTGTTAGTTAGCAAGGCGAGTAGGAGCGCAATCTGCAGGATACTAATCGCAATAACATTTATAAAAAAAAAAAAAATAATAATAAAAAAAAAAAAACGGTTGTAATCGGCGTCTTTTTGGCCGATGCCGATTATTTTCAAAAAGGCTATAATCGGCCGATTAAATCGGCAGGCCGATAAATCGGTCGGGCCCTACTTAACGCTAATACTCGAGTTGCGTCTCATAAGGTATCCACATGCTAAAATGTAGTTATACTTAGCTCACTTAATGTATGCAACATGGTAAACCCTAATCATAACAAGGACACGAGTGAGCTCTATCATAAGCAAAACACATGGAGAAAGTAACATTTTCTTACCAAGAAATACAGCATGAACTGATTTACGGTTAATATATTAGATGGGTGAGTGGGTGAGAGTGTTTAATAAAGAGGTAGCGTGAGGCTGACGTTTTTTGTCTGCTTTATAATGACTTCAGAACAAGGAGAAAAGTTTAGCTTTAAAAGACACACACACACACACACCGAAATGAACATCTCCCACCAGATAGATAGATTTGGCACTGGCACAATGTCAGGGTGACGTATGAAAGCAAACACTAGATTCTTCCACTCTGGCAGGTAAAAAGACAAAAAGCTAAAAGTGAATTTTGGCTCTGCACACACACACACACGGTACAGACACTACACACACACACTGCACCCGCAACTCACCGTGCCCCCTACAATTCTGCCCAGGGGGTACCAGGCTCTTTCGTCAAACCAGTTCAGGAACTCGTAGAAACCATTGGTGGTGAGGTGGTGGGTTGACCTGTAGTTGAACCTGCGAAAACACAAGTAGAGAGGGTGAGCATTACAGTGGAACGAACACACACACACACACACACACACACACACACACACACACACACACACACACACACACACACACACACACACACACACACACACACACACACACACACACACACACACACACACACACACACACACACACACACACACACTTTTTTTCGCATGAGAAGTAATTGCTTCGAAACCGTGAGGGCATTTTAATGTGTTTATAATAACACCGTTATCCCAGGGAGCTAGTCCGTGTTGGCTGATGACCAACAGTGCTATACCTCCTAACAGGCGTCTTAGGAGTTTTCCCTTAATGACTAGGTCTGTTTCCCTCAAAAATGAAATATAGATTGGCCCAGCGGTATTCCTCTAACGGCCAACTGAATATTATAAAAATGATATTAATGTTGTAGAAATACATTGACGAAAAAGAAAAAAAGAGAGAAACTGGATAACTGCATTCATATTCACAAGCTTAATTAGGACGAGACACCATGGATACAATATAAATAAGCCTCTTTGGATTACAGCACATTCATCTCAAGTGGCTATTGAGATAAAATGTACATTCACTTGAACTTCTGCACCAAAATCGAAATTCACAAAAGAGCCAAGAGGAGTATGTGCCAGTACACACCATAGTTTGAGGTTAGAGGAACAGAGGAAATAACAAGATGACAATTTATTGAAATAACTGATTCCCACCAACACACAGCGGGAGAAAGACAAACACTGACAGGGAGGGAGAGACAGTTAGGGAAGCCGATTGGCTTCTCCAAGGCCCTGTAAAGCGCTCACACTGAACACTGCTGTCCACCGAGGGCTCTAGAGCTGGTGCAGAATCTCTGTGACCTCGCTACCAACAGCAGGTGTGCTCAGAGAGCGCCAATACCAGAGCCACGGTATCGGTGAGCGGGCAGCTGCCAGCAGGAAGCTCCTGGCTCGGGCTACCCTCCCTGGCTGGTGCCACGCTGGCCAGCCAGCAAAGAGGGAAGGGTTCAACAACAGGTTGAAGGGTATCGGCGTTATCGGGGGGGCGAGGTGGCCGTCGGAAGTGCGGTTGGGGAAATTACTTGGGTCACGTTTGAGACCAACCAATTTAATTTGGGGAGGGATGATTACTCGGTGACGATGGAAGTGGGTCTTTAACCAAAGCCATTATGATATTTACAGCGGCGAGGCGTTGGAAGCACACGGGGTGTGTAGGGGGGGTGGAGGACACAATTGCGCGGAACGTCGCTGATGAGAATCGTGGAGGAGATTGGGGAGGGGTGATGGCTGGACGGCAGTTTGGATCTTATTCAGTTTCCGCCGCTTTGTTCAAAGTTATTTGTAACTTTTCCATCATTTGTTGAATTCTGATGCCTTGGGGCCTGATCAAATTATTTTTCAATAGCTTAAAATGATGAGCGTTCCCAACCCAATCTATTTCGTGTCTGAATCAATTTTGTCTTGTGGACAGCAAAATGTGTCAAAATCACATGGCTGCACTGATGGAAAATAAAGGATATATTTTCATCAGTAGGTCGATAGAATTGCTGCCACAGTGATTAAGCAGCCCTTTATTAATCGCTGCTTTGGCCCTTTGTCCGGGGCAGACATGTCACTGAACGTAGTGTTCTCTTGCTCATAACAGCTGTTAGGCTATGTAATTATATTGTCTGGACACACCATTATTGCACTCGTGTTGCCAACTCACCATAAAGGCTTTTGTGCATTAGCTTTGGCACAACTGGGTTAGATGAATGTCATTTGATTTCGAATTTTGTAAGCATAGCCTTCATTTTTCACCCTATGGGCGGCAAATGGCTCAGGAGGTAGGGCAGGTTAGCTGGTAACCAGAAGGTTGCTATTTCGATCCCCGTCTCCTACTAGCTGAGAGCCGAGGCGTCCCTGAGCAAGAAGCCTCGTCCTAACTGCTGCCGACGAACTGGCTGTCACCTTGCGTGGTTGACACCGCCATCGGTGGGTGAATGTATGTATGTATGTATGTATGTATGTATGTATGTATGTATGTATGTATGTATGTATGTATGTATGTATGTATGTATGTATGTATGTATGTATGTATGTATGTATATATATATGCCATTTACCCTTGGTTTGTAGCAATTGTGATGAATAAGCCTCCGCCTAGCCTCGTCTACAATTAGGCTAGCTTAAGTACAACCGTCCAGTGCTTACCCTGCTGTCTAGTAATCCTGTATCCAGACCTCTAGTCTTCAGCACAAAGTATCAAAGAAATAACCTCAACACATAGGTTGTCTTTTCAAAATAAAAGTATAGGCTTTTCCTCTTTGTCTCGCACAACTTCTGCTTTAGCCATTTGAGGTAGGAAATATTGGAGTGACCCACTCACCAGAAGGAGCTCTCAGGGCTCTGATGGGTAGCTGAAGTACAACACAAGAACACCTGCTGTTTTATGCACAGGTTGAGAGTACCGTACGAGCTGGGCTGAATCTGAGTAGGGAGCCGTTCAAAAGCTGCTGAAACATTAATACGCTGATGATGATAGGAAATCTAGCTTATGCACCCCACTTTTACCTGTTTGGCTGAGCTCTTGTCCTGAGGAGGTGTTTTTTGGGGGGGCGTTTGCTGACAAAGTGTGCAATACAACTCTAGCGGCCCGGTCCACCGTAATAGCGCAATAGTCATGGTTTTGTTCCATTCAACACAGTTAACGGTTTCAATTCAACAAATTGATAGTGGTGGTGGTCAACTTTCAATTGAAACCATTAATCAATGTTATTCTTTTCTTAGCACTTATATTTCCCTGTTGTCGTCTATTGACTCATTAAATATTCAAGGCTCGTTCTACAACTTGAAATTCGATTAAGAATTGGAAAGTGTTTTTATATCTTCCTGGTCCCACCATTTCCTCCACAAAGTACACCTGTCTACCTGTTGACAAGGAGTCCTGCCTCCTGTTTCGTTGTCAGTCTGCCTGTAAAAACGACTCTTTCTTCCACTCAGGTTATCCATCAGTGAGACAACAGTGTTGAAAAAGAGAACTTCCAACAGTCAAGTTATATCAAAACACATTTTGAAAACGCCACTTTTTTTTACTTTGTGGCGCACAATGATTTATTCTCCCCCAAAATACAAAAGGTATAAGAGGAAGATAAGAAGAAATGTATATAAATCCCAACACACACACACACACACACACACACACACACACACACACACACACACACACACACACACACACACACACACACACACACACACACACACACACACACACACACACACACACACACACAGTGAGAGGGCAGCCCTGGCACCCAGCTGAGAGGCAGAAACACACAGCAGGTCCACTCACACTGAATTGATGACAGGGGATGCAGAAAGGTGGAAAACACACACAAACAGGTTCAAACACACACTTTGGCTTGACAAGGTGTCATACGCACACACCCATTTGGACACACACACACACAAACAGAAAAACAGAAAACAACATTTGGATGGCAGTGTGTGAAGCTTGAGAGAGACAAAGAGAGAAAACGCACTGGTGCGCACTGCGCACCAATGAATGCTTCGGCAGCCATATGTCCCCACAATACCACAGTCATACTACAGCGGTTAGTATAAACCCTGGCCTGTATTAATCAATCAAAAAATTAAAAAAAAACTATAGTGGACACCGACAGACAGCAAAACGTTAAACAACACCCAATATAAAATTGCAAAAAACTAAAAAGGCATAGAATATCGTGTAGAAATATTAAGAGGATCGCTATCTTTATGTGATCACAATATAAATCGTATAAGCACAAAAATAATTACTTGGTCCGTGCCGAATCACATCTCTAATGCGCTACATGTCAGAAATGTGTGTGAAAACGAACTCAGGACCAAATGTAAGGAATGAACCGTTTAAAGTTTGTATGCAAAACGAACCAAAGACTGACTCTAGCCATCTGTGTGTCAGCTTGTAGCGGGCTTACTAGAGACGGAATCCGTAAGATCTTACAATAACGTTGGTTAAATATTAAGCCTGCCAGCGCACACAATATAGCTGTCGAGCAGCTTCGGGTGTGAAATGCATAATAAAAAGGATTGTTTTCAACATTCATGGGCTTGGCTTGAGTGTCTGTGGAAATACGGAATATCAAGGTAAGAGTATAATAAAAGGAAATTGTTAGACGACATATTTTCCTGACGTTTGCCAGGCGGATTACTGCCTGTGGGGAAGATGGGAGCACATTCAAGGTCTGTATGGGTCTGGTATGACACTGGCATCGGCTTCAGTGTCTGCCTGATCAGTGCAGTCGTGTGGCAGCCTTACTTCAGGGCCCTGAATAGTAAATGAAAGGGAAATTAAATGAGGAAGCCGGGGTGGTCAAGAGGGAAGTAATACATGTTTCTCCCCCAAACCACAATCATGGCTGCACTCCGCAGTGGCTACATTTCCTTTTGTCATGATGAAGCATCGTTTTACAGGGCCTGACGAGTCGATAGAAAGGGCTAGGGCAATGCCGGACTAAGAACCAAGAACTCAACTGACTGGTTGACTGAAAGCATACACCCTGACTTTTTGGTAAGGCTGCTTTTTAGTGCAGGGTACTTCTTTACTCGCCTATTTTGGAGAAATCTCTTGACCAAACGATGGCTCTGTAGAGAGATGAGAGACGAAGTCCCGTCTCCTCAGATTGTCAACACCAGACACACGTGACTCATAACCGTTATTGCGTCTGTAGTTCCCCGCGTCAGATCTTATTATTATTCCGTGTGTAGTAGTGTGAATATCTGTTGGATATCAAATTTCTTTGTTCCTTAAAAACAACCTTCCAACTACACAAGCTGCTATCGAGTGACGTGATTCTTTAATTACACAACCACGCACCCATCTCATTTCACTTTCAGTGTGGATGTCGAAGTGTTGTTGATGCAAAACTTGTTGAATGCGGGGGGAACTCCGCCTACTCTGGCCGGGCCAGCCCGCAAACATTGGGCGAACAAACACGTTTTAGTTTCAACAACGATTAAACCAGGGGAGACTAGAGCAACAATGAAAGAACCCTGCCTATCATAACAGAAATTAGGGGTAAGTAGCCCCACCAGACTTGTATTTTAGTTTGGCAGATCTTCGCCCTGGGAGGGAGAGGAGGGCGGTTGGAGCGGAGGGCGTTGGGAGAGGGTTGGCGGAGCCAAGAGATGATAGGAAAACAGGTGAGGAGCTAGAAGCTCGGCTGGCGAGTGTATTGAGGGAGACTGGTTAAAGAACCGCCACGCCACCAATGGGTATTGTCTGGACGAAAGGGTCACATTAGAGTGATTCAAGCTCTTGTCCCCAAAGCAACCAGGAACCGATCACAGTCCAAGAATCCTTGCTCCACTTTTCACACATCAGCATTTCAGCCAAGGTGCTAAAAAATATTTTTAAAGAAAATAAATATTCAGATTGAGATCAGAGAGAAACCAAATGAGAGAGAATAAGAAAAAAGTTAAGATCTGGATTTACGGATCTCAGCTTGTGTTTGCTTTGCTGAGTGAATGTATAAAAATAAGAGAGAGAGAGAGTGAGAGTGAGAGTGAGAGAGAGAGACCGGCACAGCAGACGCAACTCCACACAAAACCTTTATTAAATCTGTTACATACGTCTCCTGGAATTCCTCTAAACTCTGGCAAGAAGCAGGCATGTGACAGGCACGACGCGAGGATCACTGCTCCCGAGTATAACCATCTTATTAAAACAGGCAGCACCCAGGGGTGGGCTGAGGTCCAAGCAGCCAACCTGCCTCTCCAGGGACCCACTTCCCATGGCAAGGTGTTTTTTTTCCCTGGACGTGTTCTCGTTTCCCACCAGCCAACAGCTTTTTACCCAAGATTGTAAACGAGATCGGACATCATATTATTAAGCACGCGCACACGCACACGCACATACACACACACACACACACACACACACAGAGAGGGATTTGAGTAAATTACCACAGAACAGCCCAACACATTCATTCTCTAAATTGCCGACAGCAGGTGGGCCGTGGCGATTACTTAACCACAGGCGCCTACACTTTCTTGGATTGGTCCCCCAACTTCAGACAGACTGTATCGTACATCATTTTCAAAAACAGGGGCCCCCCCGTTGTGTTTGTGATCCATTTTGAGCTGTAGCCAGTGTGCTGCAAGAGGAGGTAAAGTAGCAAGACCAGCATCTAGTGTTCTCCTTTATACCATCACCACGGTATCCTTCAACCAATGCAACGTCCAGGCCTTTGGCGCTTATTTCATCACAAATTATCAGAAGTTAAAAGGTGAATGTCAAAGCCGAGCAATAATTCAATACTGCTCGTTGTGCAAACCCCAAAAAGTCAAGCCTGCCGTTTTTTCAGACCGCACACCTTTTCTCCCCTTCTCATATAATGGTAACGAATCGCTGGGCAGAACCAGAGGTCTAAAAGCCCATCTGAACAGGGACTTCAGTGTCTGTGCGTCGGGCCACGGAGGCAGCAGCAGCTCAGCGCTGTGTCCGGGTGCATCAGGTTCTTTCTCCCCCCTCAACACAGTGGGAGCCCACCCACTCAGATGCTCATTCACTCCTGGAACATCTCATCCTGTTCCGAGGCGGTAGACACAACGGCCCCGAGACATCGTGTCGATGGAAACCCAGAACAAGGTGAACGATGTCTCTCACACTCAAAACACCTGAAGCTGACTGGAAACACCACGTTCAATGATCCGATCGGATGCGCCTCCTTAGTAGTGTCACATTAGGCAAAATTTGATGCATGATTTGTAAGATGCAAATACAGAAAAGGATGTCGCTTTTAGACTGTTGCAACACCATGAATATATTGCATCATATTCACCCTATTATCGTTCACACCTATCCTAAAAGCTAGGAAATCTTCAAGCTGCCTTCTTAACATGAAAAGTTTCAAAAGGCTCCCATCAAGTATTTGGTAGGAAGCAAAGGGAATGTATCCCGGAGCAGGGCCCTGCAGAGAGAGCGAGGTGCGTGAGGGGGTTAGACCTGTCGTGGGCAGAGACGAGGTGATGCAGACCAATGGCTCAACCGCCTCCTTACGGTGATGCGTAGATGCTTCTGAAACCCCACTCGCTGAACTTTGACTCACATTAAGGCATCGCCAAATTAGAAGCCTAGGGACTGTCTGTTTCATTTTGAGGAGCATTTGCAGTACTCGAAGAGCACCAAACATCGCAGACACACTTGATTGGCAGTTTTGAAATGGAGTTGCTCTTGTTTTCAACCATTTTGTACAGTTGATAGTGGTAGTTTATAGAGGTGACAACTCTGGTGTTTCCTAATGATCTGAGGGTCTCGCATTGTAGCGCCAATGCAGCTTGTTAGTTGGTAAGACATTTTCCCCACTTTTTGTAGATTGCCATCTACTCAAATACTTAAGCTACACCAATTTAAAGAATGCAGCTATATATCTGCCAGTGATTGACCTTTAGTCAAACGTTTAGGAATCACACACCAGAGTCCACTATAATAGAGAAGTATATACAAACAACCCTGGCCTGCAACCTATTTTCTGAAAAACACTCAAAGTAGTAAAGCCAAAACTTGACAGTCCCCCTGCACTATGCTGGCAATCGTTGTTGCTTGATTGTCATGACACCCTCTGCTCACCTATTGCCCAACTACTGTTTGCGGGTGCATCCTTCAACGATTGAGGAATACACAAGGTTGTGAAATGTTCTCTGCTGTTCTTGGTTCTCTGCTGCATCCCTCCCTTTTGCCTCACTATAGACCAAGTTTGCGGAATTGTTTGAGTTCTTTGAACGTTATCCTTGGTACACACTACAGGATAATTCGCCCGATATTTTCCTCTTCCGACTCTGCTCAGTAAAGCCCTTGTTTGTTGATAGCTCTACCGATTTTTACCCAGACTATCCTGTGGTGTGGGTGGTATGTGTTTTTAACAATCAGAGCCTCAGCGATCGAAATCGCAAATGGTAGACCGGTTCAATATTTACGATCCGATATCCTGCAGTGTGGCGAACAGGGACAGCAGAGTTCAGAGTAGTATCGTGTTGGTGGGTGCTCTCATGCTTTCTAAGTTTGAAAAAAACATATAGTGTGTACCCAACATTATACTGTCCATGTCTGCAAAATTAACTAATTAATTAGCAGATATCTACAGCAATCATTAGCCTACCCTTGAAATCCCCCAACCTCTGTTGACCAGAGAAACACATTCAGAGCTCATCCAGTGGAGTGCTACCCATCACTATGTGATCAAATTACTTTGAAAACATAATGCATAATACTGCAACTGTGGCTGGTATTTCTTGGGCCTGTCGGGGAAATGTTGCAGCACTAGTTATCACACTAGCTGTTTGGCTGGGCACAGAATACCAGCAAGATCAAAATAAGACTTTATGTTCCCAGAAGCGGACTGATCATAACTGAAATTAACATGGGGCTAGACAATAACAATGTGATATAATATTATGACGAGCCTTAGTCAGGATTACTCGGCCTTGAGAGATCCATAATGTTTTCTACCCTGCTGCCATCCAGAATCAACAAGTCTTTAGCCTCACCTATAAAACCTGAGTGGCACCCATCTCGACCTCTTGTACACGTCAAATTTTCTTCTCTGGCAGGAGTGAGCCTTTGAGCATTTCCAAGTGTCTGCTCTGGCCTTCTAATATGTTTCATGGAATGATTCCTCTCCTTCAGTATGACTGCAGCAGGGGCCAGAGGCCTTTGGTTCCCCAAACACTGGATATCAGCCTCATTCGCCACATCCCCATGAAAATCACTGAGCTTCATCATAACTCTAGAGGGCATCCGAGGATGGGGGGGCTGTGTGTGTGTAATACATCATAAGTAATACATCAATGTGCACATGCGCAAAAAGGCAAAGTGAATTGCTGAGCATTGGATCCGCCCTGAATATGAATGTTACATTAGACCCATCGGGTCACATCAGCCTCTTGCTTCTCTTGTTGTCTCTGCTAATACTCACAGGGGTGATCATGCGGTGATCACTACTTCCACCAATTTTCTTTTCCTTGGCGCATTGGCACATTAAGCCATGCCGCATTAGATGCCCTGACATCATCCATCTCCACACTGAAGAACCCAGCACACTAAGGTCAGGGTATATGGAGGAACCACCTAGAGTAAGTAACGATTTGAAGGTTTCTGTAGGGTATGCGGTTAGGCTCAAGCGGTGTGAAGGTAGCGAGCAGCTGGTATGGAGTTTACACAAAACAAGAACAATGTTCGAGGATAGGGCTGTGTAAAAAAAAAAATCGATTTAATCGATTTTGGATCGATTTCATTTTAATTTCGCAATATCGAATCATAGGGCATGAGATCGATTTTTTTTTGTGTTGTTTTGTTTGTCAAAGCCACAAGCCCCAAAACACATGACTAGCTCGCTAGCTTTAGCAATAGCTCAGCCAGCCTTGTGGAATACACACAGGTAGATGGACAGGTAGGTTATCCAATCACTGTACTCAGGCGGAATGGAATGATTGGATTACATGATTGCACGCCTGCGACAAACCACAGCGCTTTGGATTTATTGATTGCTGTCTGGAGTTAAACAGAATTTCAACAAATATGAAAAAACAATCTATCATCGCTTTAAGACCAGGGTAAAGCAACGCAATAATACATGGCACAGTTGAGCCATTGTAAATTATGGCTGTTCTATGGATCCAGACACATCAAATATGCATCAGTAACAAACAAGTTTGTGCTACCGCAGGGTTTGTTGGCCTTACAATGGGGACCACTTTTGTCTGTTGCTTTTTCAGTTATAAAAGAACAGCGGCAGTAGTGACCTCAGTGTATGTACTGCATTTACGTAGGTTTGTGGCCAAGAACAAGATACACCATCACACGCTTCTTGCTTTCCGGAAACTACAGGGTAAAAACCGAATAATTTTAGCCAACATTTTCCCTTAACAAAAGGGTTCCACAAGACTGATCTTTTCTGAAACATTATTATTTTATAGGTCAGATTGAGACAAACCAGGGGTTAGAATCTACACAACAAAATTGAAAATAAACAGAGCAAACTTGTTAAAACTTAAATCAGGACACTAAGAAGTTTCTAGACCTTGAAACCCTTTGAAGCAGAAAGCACCGGTGACTCAAGAATGTGGACGACTTTTCATACATCTTATTCTACAGCCTAGACAGACTGAGTACTACGATGCCATTCCTGGAAACCGAAATCCGGCCGCATCCAATCATTCTTGCACAGATCTCCTTATCCAGACCCCTCTAATCTCTTTACCTGGCCAGAAAGAAAACAAAGCCCTTGTCTCTGCTTCCCAGTGTTCCCTGTTCCACTGGCAAACCCGTTGGCCCGGCCTTGAAGAGCAGGCCGGGGACCTCCTCCAGGGACTGGGAGAGAAATACCTACCGGTCGGCCTGATAGGACGAATAAGGAAAGGAACAGGATGGGGGCTAGGACCCCTGGGAGACAACTACACCCAAGGTAATAAGTAAGACGAGCAGAGGGACTTTAAGTGAGCCAATGTGACCGATACACATATGCACCGAGACAAGGCCAAGCAAGTGGACAGATAGGCGACCAGGCGGGGGGGGGGGGGGGCAAAGAAAGAGTATCCGTAACAGAAGGAGGAAAGGAGCCTGGCTGGTCAACATCAAAGAGACAAGCTATCTGCTGGAAGAACTCTCAGGGCCAAACTAATTGGCACCCAGCAGCAAGCATGCAGCTTCACGGCTGGTGAATGCTGAACAGCAGAACTCCGACAGCGCAAACCTAGAAATGACAGGGAAGGGAAGGTGGGCGAGCAGAATAATACAAAATAATACAAAGGAGCAGCAAAGCTGGGAGCAATTGAATGAGCCAGAGGAGGTCATTCTGTTTGAACTTTCTCGAATCCCAACTTTCCAATTACCTGACACTCTTTAACCTCCAAGTGTCTCATCGTTCATTAAAAATAAAAGAGCTAAAATGAGACTTATAGGTTTTGTAATGCTTTGTGCATTATTTAAGTGGGACCGACAAATTTAATTGCAGTTTTTCAGTGAATATGTATCGGCCGCACAAAGAAAAGCTCTCGATTCTTGTCGAGTACAGTGATTAATAAACTGTGAGGGGCCGAAGGCAAGGCCATTATTCTACTTTGCAGCTTTCATTTGTTCTTTTACTGAGGATAAACCTCACCATATTGCTCTTTAAAGAGGCGGAGGGGGGCGGCAGGAGAAGTCTACCCGCTCAAAAGACCTTGGCATCATGGTGGACGGGGGAAAAGGCTAGGCCAGCCAAAACACTTCACTTTGCACAAGAATTTGGCCACAACACTTCATTCCGCGATCGTGTTAATTTGAATTGGTTTAAAGAAGTCTTCACATCCGACAGTATTGTACCCTCTTGGGAGCGGCTGTGTCAATTTTAATTAAGGTAATGAAAGTCAGGAATGTAGTCCTTGTCAAGATGTTTATTTAACCAGAGGAATTGAGCCAAAAGTCAATCTCAGGCCTTTTGTGCACAGGAACACACACAAAAGCGCTGGTGAGAAGGAAAGGCTATTTCCTCTCACCACTAAAGGAAAAATGCAAGGATGCTCACTTTCAATGGACAAGTAGACAGTAAAATAAATAAAAACATATGAACAAACTAACCCCTGGATCGAGTTCTGTACACCGAAGCAAAACAGACTTCAAATTGCACCTTGTTGGTTTGCCATTACAATTTATCGCACAATAGTGGATATTATATGCAATTTATCAAATGCGCAGCTACACAGCAGTCAGGCAAGAAAATGACTGAATAAATGTCGGATTAGGCTTTTAAAAACCACAATGAGGACATCAAGATGTGCTCTGGTTGAGCTTCCACCTCCTGACTACATGCTGCGCACCAGCGTGTTGCAGCAACACAAACAGATTAGATAAAGAATATGACATGCGACTATGGGAAATACGGGATGAAAAGGGGTTCAGGCTGTGAGCGAGCTACATCTGTGCGCTCTGCAAATAGCCTAGGATGACATTTGTTTGCCTTTGTGCAGTGTCACACAATGTACATCAGATGGCTGTTGCACTAATAGCCGATAGCCTTTCGTTGCAACTAGTAAACCACACAAAAACACTGACAATTCTACCATTGGTAAAAATGCAATCCTGGCGCCATAAAACACTTTATGGAAAACCTTGTTAAAATTGGCAGTAAAAATTTGCATTATTTTTAATCTATGCCATTATTATTCTATACAGACATTTCTGCTTATGTGCGGCAACGTCAGCACAGAAGCATGTAAAGGGAGAGAATGTATGCATGTTTCTGCAGGGTAGTGGAACCCTATAGAGGGTGAGGTAAAGCCCTCTATGAAGACAACAGCAGTTTTTCTTTGAGAACCAGTATCAGGCACAGTATGATAGTATGAGAGAAGGGAGGATGAGGAAGACAGCAAGTGATTGATCTAGTTTGGAGCAAGTATTGCCAGTTATTTGAGGTGTGTGCATGAGGTGGGAATTAACCTTATTTTTATCTCAAACCTATGCAATACCGAATTACAAAGAACTAAGTAATATTAATAGCTCAGCAATCACACAAGACTTTCTGATGCTACCTATCGAACAGGGGCAACAATACCGCTGATAAAAAGCAAAATATCCAAATTAATCAGATGAATGAAAACTGTAATTATCTATCATTAGACTGCCGATGTCTGATAGTAGCAAAAGACGCATCTACCGTCAAATCTTTCATCGGCCAATTATGAAGAATGCATGGGGTAATTTACATTAAGGAACGAGTTCAAGAGAAGTTTAAAGGTGCAGTGGAAACAGTGACACTGAGAGTTTAGAATGGGTATTGCAGTCCAAATCCCAACATTGGAGTCTTCTCTGCTGCTCTGTCCTCCCCTGACTCTTAACTCATGCGGGTTGCCAGGTTGACACTTGAGCGAAGACGATCAGAGCACAACATTATATTTTGCGACAATCTCAATTATTTTCCTTAGATTCAATGTATTTATGGTTTGCAAATTATAAACCACATCATCTGGCATCCGTCTTGAAATCTTCCTAAGCTCTAACGCCTCATGCCCACTGCACTGTCAGTCAAAGGACGTCGGAAGGCTTGGCTGACGGATGGGGAGCTTTCCGGGGTCGTAAGAGCCCGAGACATTGCACACATTTGCATACACGATCTGATTGGATGACGGATCCGTCGCAGCCGAAAAAGATGAACATTTTTCTACTTTTTGACGGAGCGAACGGATCCACAATGCATTGCGTGTCCGTCCCCATTCAAAGTCAATGGAAATCAGTCAACGGACAGAGGCAGTGGGCACGAGGCGTAAGCCCTATCTCAATACTTCACACGCAACCCAAAGATGTACGCGTGTCAAGCACGGCTCTTGCCATTGCTCTTTTTCAAAAGAGGACGAGGCTTCTTATGTAGGGTAGAATCTAGATCAAACTCAGTCGAGCCAGTGTGTTTGTTTGCTTCCATGGTTGCAGCATGCTGTGATTGTGTGCCAATTTGTTTAATATCTGGCAACCCGGGGAACTCCAAGAAAAAGTGAATCATAACACACACACACACGCAACAACAAACACAAGCGTTCTGACCTAGAAAGGAACTTTCTAAACTGCTTAGCACTGTTGTCAGAGGTTCGTTACATCTTACGGCATAACATGGTCTTTTGAGATCTACTACAGTACATTTGCCCCATATAGCTCCATTAATAGGAGAGTTTAACCTTCATTAGCATTTCTAGCATTTCTAACCTTCGGTCACAATCACGCTCATCTCAACATGAGAGAATGTGGTCTAGTAGAGGAAATGCCGACTGAAATTGCACAACTGAAGCATAACAAAAAATGTCAACGTTGAAAGAAAATGGCAATTAAATTATTTTCCCTAAGGTATCGTTTTCTTCTCCAGGCCTATGTATTAAACACCGGACCACCATTCATCAAATGATAACTATGCTTGATATAAGCGAGGTCGGGGAAAGACTAATGTAATAATTTGGTGTTCAAGGTGACCGCCTGGGTGAATCATCCACAGAGTCCATGCGAGCCAGAACTCTACTTGCGCTGTAGCTTATATCCGTGGGGCAGCAGAGCATAGTCCACTCTCATGAGCAGGAGTGGCCTGGATGGTATGCTAGAGGCAGAAATTGCTTCTCTTTTAGCGCCCCCCCCCCCCCCCCCCACACTCATTTACATAAAGCAGGGCCTGATACACACATGCCCAATCACTGGCGGCGGCTTTAATCAAGTGATAAGCAAAGCTTGCACATAAAAGCACCCTGCAAGCATTATCAGTAGGGATGTGGTGGAGAAAATGTTCCAAATGCAACTACTGACTTATTTACTTGGCGAGAATGAGAAACAGCTAAGTAAATCTGCAGGCGTATACTCTGTGTTGCTACTGTGGACCTGTGTGCAGAACATCTTGGCCGCGGATTTGTCAATCAAAATGGTGCACATTTATCTATACAGGAAAAAATAAAATAAAGAGAACGCAACCTTTCCACTCCAAGCGGAGTCCTATCAGAACCGGGGAAAGTACTACCGTAAAATGCAAGGGAAGGAGCATTGAATATTGTAAAGGGCTTGTAGAAGGATGACTACAAAACCGGTCCGGGCGCTGTAGTGATGTGAACAAGAGGACGACTGATTCACTCACTTGTTTCAACGACTCAAAAGTACAAAGGGCTCAGAGTTCATAACGACATACTGTATGTTCAGCCGTACAATGATGGCTCAGACTTTACAATATTACATTTACATTTAGGGGATTCTGTTGACGCTTTTTTCCAAAGTGACTTGCAACCATTCATCCACAAACCGACGGCGAAGTAATCGACACAGGGCGACAGCCAACTCTGCAGGATCAGTTAGGGGGAGGTGTCTTGCTCAGGGACACCTCGACATTCACTTAGGAGTAGCCGGGGATCGAACTAGAAACATTCCGGTTACCAGTCAACCCGCTCTACCTCCTGAGCTACTGCCGAATTACAATGCGATTCAAAAATAACCTGAAAGCTACATTGACCATTGCATACTTCAACCAAAGCGCCAGTCAAAGACCCTAACAGCCACAGGGGTGTTGTTGGGAGAGTGGCGAGGTACTGTTAGGGTGTCTCCCCTTCCTCTCATCCCAACCGACAAAACGTTCCCTGCAGCGGGAACAAGGCCGCCCGGCGCTTTGGTAAAGACCGCTTATCTTGTTCAAACTACGACACTTTTGTTCAGACAGCGCTAGTAGGCAGTTAAGTCTGGATCCTAAGAGACTGCTCGACGTTGAACCCTCATTATTATTTCCTGTTGTCTGAGGAACCGAGCACAGGGCCGGCGCTGTTATCAATAACTGGGCTGGCATGGGCTGGCAGAGTACCAGCGGTTTGGATCTGGTAAGCTCACCTTTCGGTCGTAAATAAGGTATGCCCAGTGTGAACACGAAAGAAAGTTGTAGTGTGGACAAATCCTTGGATTTAAACTAGACAACAGGAGGGGGGGGGGGGATAGCTCTTACTCCTGTAAAATAACTGAAACAAAGACTGGTCACAGTTGAATTGGCCGTGGTAGTAATCTTAAGATGGGTAAACCAGAGCAATTCTCGGCAGCATGCAAATGACGGAAAAAACTGTCACTTACAATTAGTGCTCCATCTAATAGAATTAGTATCACCATGCCAGGGTCAACTGTGATTTAAGTCGTATCACAAGGGTGTTCTACATAATTTGCAATAGACCGAAAAAATTAATAAAATAAGTCATTCCCTTTTGAGTTAAGAGTAAATGTAGAATAATCAATACTATTTGTGACTCCAACCGATTTTTAGGACTCTAGTTCCACTTCTAGTGCGTGGGCCTTTGCCTGTGCGTGTGCGTGTTTGTGTGTTCGCTTCTCTTCGGTCTATTCAGGATGCACACTAAGGCAGCACTGCAGTGACCTATCAAAATCGGTTAGGCCCATTTTTAAATAGATCGCACAGTACAGCAGAATACATAAATACTTCAGCGAGGAGGACCACCACAAGCATTTTGTTCAAAATTCCCGGTGCACAACACCCCACTCCTCCACCACGAGTCAGGAGTGGAATAGCTCTGTGTCCTCGATAGGGATCATCTCATTAAGAAACTAAAAAGGACACCGTGGGACGAGGAGGGTATGGCTGTATCGCGCCCTGATCGACTTAAGGAAGCAGCTAATAAAAACCAGTGAGCACTGTCGCTGAGCGGGGATGGGGGGGGGGGGGAGGTCTGCACCGCCCTGTGAGCGCTCCACGGACCAAACTGCCATCTCATGCTAGCCCTGCTCCTCTGATGCGATGGAAAAGGTGAGAGAGAGGAGCCACCGTACGGACAGAGACCCCGACGTCGCAGGGGAACGTCCGGGGGGGGGGGGGGGGGGGCAATCAGCAGCTTGATGGCAGGTGGCGGGGAAACTTGTGTCGAGGGAGATTGGAGAACAGGACAAAAAGAAAAGAATGAGAGGATGAACAGGAGTATTAAAGGGGCCGGGTTTAGGGGGGGGGGGTGGTCTCTCTGTGTGGTTTCTCCACTCTGTGAAAAAGAAAGGAGTGGGGTTCTGACGCCACACGAGTAGAAAACGACATCTTGTGGTCTCACGGAGCACTTGAGTCAAGGTCACGTCTGGTAGCAGAACTCTTATGAAGCCCAGAGGACGGAGGAGGGCAGCCTCTCTCATCCTGCCTCAGCCGGGGCTGCCACGAGTCAGACATAAAGCACACCCGACCCCGGGCCCATGCCACGACACACGAGGCCTAGACATCAGGACCCTAATGCGAAGGTGTCGGACAAGAACACAGACCTTTTCACCAGGTGGTTTTATAGCCACTCCCGATCAGGTCAGGATGACTTTTGAATTGTACACTTCTTTGTGACTTTAGAAAAATGGCCATGGGAATTTGATAGAACTGCCAAAGCCGATTACAATCTTCTCCGAGAAGGAAGGCGCGCCGTCGGAGAGGTGCGAACGGTAGAGGCGGCGAGTGGGTGTGAAGGGTGGGCGAGAGAGAAACAAAGATGGAGATAGCATGTGGCATGCCCACATGCAGGGTTGTGCAAGGTGATGAAGAAGAGGTAACAGAACTGCCGTGGGAGCCAGAGGAGGAGAGTGAGTGAGTGAGTGAGTGTGAGAGTGAGAGACATTCTGAAATGTTTCACCATATCATCGACGTGAAGTGCATCAGGGCCATGACAGGGAAAACAATCAGGCAGCATTCAGTAATGCAAGCAGCCCTCGCATCTTTGGCAGAGCCAGCCTGGGAATTTAAACCTCCAGTGGTTGGAATTTTTATCCAAGGAGGTCTGACATCTGACCACAAGGTTGAGTAAGAATCAAATCCACCCCATCAGGGTTGGGTTTTCTTTTCAAACGACTACTAAATGATAATAGAGGAGATTGAAATTCCTTATTTATTTGGTATGATGGAATTATTATGGAATCTGTCCAATTTATGCTATTTAAATCAAGCAATTTAATCCATTTCCTTCAGCTGATATGCCACTGACAGCAAAATTAATATTATGAAAGGAAAATAGAGCAGCACTTTTGGATCTGTGTAAATTATTAATATTCACAAAATCAAGTCACGTCCTTTCATTCACTTCAGACTGCTTCAATCGAACATCCTTGATCACAGCGGCACACTGTACAGTGGTGACTCAGACGTGTTGTGTCCGAGTCTCAGATGGGGTAATGTGTATACAGGTGTTGGATCGGTACACACATGGGTGTCGGTAAATGGAAGATACATAAACCCTTATTTGTGTTACTGGAAAGAAGGGCTGTGTGCCAACCATCTACATAATGGGCTTCTGGAGAGGCAACAAAAAAAATGGAACAATAAAACTTGGCCCTCCTCCGGGGCACTTCGAATCCATTATTCATGCCCGCCTTTACAATTGGGCTGATTTAGGAAGAACACAAATCTATGTTCCGAATGCGATTCCCCGTGCGGCAACCAAACCAGATCCTAATGCAGGAAAAAAACAGAACCTTCTGAGTACTATCTAGGGGGGGCGAGAGGAAATGTCACGATCCCTCCACCGGGAACAGGCAGCCACACTACACCAAACCACCATCTCACGACCACACGTTTCACAGGGAAGACAAATGTGCAAGCCAAACTATTTCATAAACATGCACTCCCCCTCCTTCGGTCTGGCCTCGGTCCCGTGTAGCCCGATGTACATGTGCAACACTGATCTCTTGCAGCCTGCTACGAGTCTGGACTCTGCCCTGGGGATCTCTACTTCTCTGCTCGGGCAAAGCGTCTGGCCGTCACTGCCTGGCAGTCAATCGCTCTACGAGGAGTCGTGTTTCAGGAGCACTTGGCCCACGGCCACCCCTAGCGGTACGACGAGCGCTTATGACCTCAAATCTCTGCCCTGCCCAATGTGCCCTGATAGTGGGAGACGGAGCTCCACTTTCTCCCTAGGACGCCCAAACAACACAACACAACCCTTTCAGGTCTCGTACTCTTCGTCGTGCCCCGGATCGCATCCTCTTTCATACTAGTGTTGTTTACTCTGCGAGACCCATGAATTAGATAAACACATGAATCGGTGGAGCTCACGGCAGCCCCTGGGTAAGAGAGCCTGCCAGCGTGAGGGCGAGGCTGTGTGTGTGTGTGTGTGCGCACCACACACAAACACACACAGGAGAGGGGAGGGTTTGATCCGCGGCGGCAGTCAATGCAAATGAAGCCAGCAGGGTTTAATCTGGGGAACTGCTTCCCTATTCCCTTTCAAGCTGAGACGTTTCATTCCTCCACCCATCACGCAGTCCTCCCCCTGCTACCTTCCATTCTCAAACCGCTCAGCTACACCTTGGTGTGCCACCCCTCTTTGCCGGATACAACGGAAAGTGAGAAAGAAAAAGAAGAAAAAAAAACACAAAAAACACTTTCCGGGAGACATATTCATTTTGGGAGAACGCCTGGAAATGTGGCACAACTTTTAACCAATTATGTAGCGCAGCCACACAGGATGACTAAGACAGGCGCACAATCATCACTTCAATCCTTAAAAAAAAGTCAATGGATTATTTCTTCCATTTCTTTCGTTGTGTAAGCAACAAGGGAGGGAATAAAGGAAAATGGCAGTTTGCATCATACTTGTCGGGGTGTTCCATTGCACAACTCAATCCATCCCCACCCACCTGTGAGTATTCTACAAAAGGGCGCTTGAGGTTTTCTGGTTTCGAGAAGAATTCCCTTCACACAGCAGCAAGGACCATTTGGTGGATCTCGTCTGAAATCAAACAACCTTTGTCATATGTCAATAAGGCCTTTATCCCCCCCCTTTGCTTGCCTGAGGAAATTAACACAACTAAAGGGGAATATAACATACAGATAAATGCACAGGAATCTAGATTGCTTTTTAATTATTAAAGAACTAAATTGCAGAAAATGTAGCGCCGTGATTGAAGCCAGGTCCCTGATGAGTGGACTGAACTCTGACTGACACTAATTGCACAAAAAATCTGTTACTAATGATTAGTCATTTTGATTCGTGATGAAGCAGGGAAATGATGGATAGTGCCAACGTTACCCTCTGCCCCTGCAAGACATTAACTCCTGGGGAGATCCAGCTTTCTAAAAGTATGCTTAGTGCACCAAAGATTGACACAAGCGCTAATGAAGCAGTTCGGGCTGATGTTGTGCAATGCAAGATTAACGCAAAACATGATTAAAGTGTGACAACGCATCGACTGACAGGCTCCCTGTTGGCCATAGTGACAGCCTCATCTAGGGCCTCTGAAGAAGAAGACAGACGTACAGACAGACTACAACTGTCATTTGACTCTCGTCTGGTACTCCCTGTGAGAGTAACCTTGTAGTGAGGTCATAGTGCTGAAAGCCTCAGTGCCATGAAATGATGATGTGAGGCTTAGTAGTAGTTTGTAGCCTGTAATGAACCTCTGACCGAATAAATAACTATTAGAGTCCCAGGACACAGGTATTAAAATACCTGTGTGTACAAACAGTACTCTCAACACCTGTGGATACGAAAGAAGATTGTCTCTCCGAAGTTGTCATTGTGACAATTACATTTAAAAACATTCATGTAACGATGACCCTAACACAATACATATCCTAGAGGACAAAAGTCATCCAATACACAAATGACTTAACTTAGACGATTACAGAAAGCATGAATCAAGCATGAAGATATTTCGCAATATCGAAATAGGCAAGGCTGAATCCTTTGAGGAAGCTGATTGTTTGTTGTAATTTAAATGTAGGCATGACAATATATGATAATATAAAATATGCTTGACTTCAATACATAATTTTCATTACACTACATTTGATATAATCTTACCAAAACCTGCTGACAGCAAAACATTGAAAACACAGAAAATATGAAAATATGAAAAAATTGCCATTTCATTGCAAGACAACAACAAAACTATGCAAAAACGTTTGCATCTAAGTCATAATCCTCTTGTAGGATGTTGGCCAGAATGTGCAGAAGAGTAGCTAAAGTCTTCATGGATATTTCATTATAGACAGAGTGTGAAGTTTTAAAAACCTCCAACAGGATGATTCAAAATGACAGAAGGGCTGACAAAGGACAATAATCTATTCGACAACTCCTGCCGGTTGGTGGTTGCACCTTTCCGGGTTCAAACCTCTGACTGTCACCCGGAGCACCACTGGGTCACTATAGTTCTCATTGGGCTCCCAGATCCTCGACAACATCATCAGCTGTCATTGACAACATATTGTGTTGCATCTACAATGTTGTGCACATAAAGACCCAAGATTAAAACAATGCATTACCAGTTCAGCAGCAGGCGGTATGATGATGATACACCTCGTGATAAATAAAGAAAACCTCTCCGAGAAGAGTCCTGGTCTGGATCACAAACCACCACGTCCTCTCCCTCACCGTGTCCATGTCCCGATTCTAAACTCTGGATCAATCTGCAGAACACAAAGAGGAACCAACGATAGTTTGCAACACTCACCAGGGGTCAAACTCGTGTATGATGCTCTCGAAGCGGATGACAGCGAAGAGCCTGGAGCTGAAGCCGGCCAGCCAGGCCAGGAAGAGAATGGTGAAAGACAGGAGGGACTGCCACCCGGCGGGCTGTGCCAAGCCGCCCGACAGACCCCCTGCTCCTCCGACGGAGCCGCCCGGTTCTCCCATCGCCGAGGAGGAGGCACTGCTGCCGGTGCGTCCATTCCCGGAGTAGGACGCGGACCCGAGGCTGGCGGGGGGCGCTTTGTGTTTGCTGTCAGAAACGGGGTGATGTTCCGCCATATTCTACGTCAGTCCCGTCGTGGCTAACGAGCGAGCTATCCGATACACCAGGAAAGAAAGACCCCCCCTTTTTTTTTCTCTCCACACTTCCACAGCCCCTTTTCACTCCCTCCCCACTCGCTCCCACTATGATCCGAGATACCAGTGGCGCTTCTAAATTCAAACCTCACTTCCAAGCACGCAAAATGATAGAAATGCGTCCCAAGGAGTCACATAGCAGCGGGATCCTGCAGCACAGTTATTGACACATGCGTCTCAAGCGGTTCCTTCTTCCTTGGAATCAGTGTTGCCAGATTGGGGCAGATTTCCCGACCAATCTGGCAACCCTTGCTGCAACACGCTGAATTCATGGTTGCCAGATTCTGGCCCAATCTGGCAACACTGCTTGGAAGTGGTCGACCGGGGGGGGCGGGAACAAAACGGATAGCAGGAAGAGCCGTCGGCCTATCACGGCGAGACAGGTACGTCAACGGCGGTTGAACGCCTAGGAACCAGCCAATTGCTTTGTTGGGCGCCTTGACGGACACACGATTTGGCTAATAGGATGAGTGGGGTGTGACAGTAAGGGAGACGATGTGTAACGGACAGCGCCGACAGCGTATGCACTGTGAACAACGCAGAATCGTTGGAGTTGACATAAGCCAATAAAATAAATGAATTGTACTAAATATTTACTGATAGAAACCCATGCCAGGATAGACACTGACGAGAGAACCCGGACCAACTGTAGGTCCTTGTTGTTAGCATGTGGTAAATCATCAAATCCATCAGGCTTTATGACTACACTATGGTTTTGTTCTACTTTCTAAATGCAATGATTCATCAAAGCCATGCATATGAACCAGAGATGTTTCAATAATAATAATAGTTTTTGCTTTAGAACTAGGCTGCTAGATCGGTGTTAAATCTGGAAAAGTAAAACCAAAGGAAAACATTGATCATTCCTCAAGTCTTAACCCATTAAAGTACAGGGTGTTATACAAGGAGGAATATGGGCCTGCACACAGACGCACGCAGACAGACAGACAGACAGACAGACAGACAGACAGACAGACAGACAGACACAGCCCATCACACAAATGGCAGTTTGTATCATATTGCCACAACCAGCTTCCATTCAGGATAATCATGTATCGCTGTCACATTCAAGACTAACGTGTATCTATCGAAGCCAAGACTTAGGAGAAAGGGGGAAATGTGTTGTACATAAACTATTCATCACTTATTGGTTTGCAAGTGATATAAAATAGATAAACCATAAGAAATTTGTATTCAGCAGTTTGTTTTACTGCAGAGCTCATATTCGACCACATCAGAGATACTTTTATGTTAAGGAGTTTGCACAGCCTTATCGGTCTTTGTACATTGTATATTTGCAAGCCTTAATTCTTGCTGCCCTTTTGCCTATGCCTAATCTTACTTTTACAATATAAAATAGTCAAATAGTCCTTTCTGCAATCATAGAATAAAAATGTATTGGTTCCTTTCTTGAGGGACAGTTGACGTGTTCATCGACTTTCACACTATAATGCAACAAAAAAAACACAGTAATAATCACTTTCAGCTCATTCTCCTCCCATATTACTGAAAAAGTCAGAAGAAAGAATGAGTATCTTTGTCAAATGCTGGGTTTTTACATTGTATGGATGAAACAGTTGGTGGCAACGAATATATTAGTGTCAGGCTGAAAGAAATAACATTTAAAAATGCTCACAGTCTTTGGCTGGCTGTCAAGGGAATTTACTATCGCATGTTGGTTGACTTTTGCAGTCAAACAATGAGACACATGCATTCATAGCACATCTTTTTGTACAGGGAAACAGAATAAAAGAGAATAAAACAAAGAATCTTAAAGCCCAATGTGTGATAATCCAGTCCCTTAAGCTATACTTGTTTTGTAATGGTAAAAACAAAATTACCTAAATGGCATGACTGCTGCAACATCATAGCATGACTTCTTATAAAAAAATGTGCTTTCAGCAAATTGATATGGCCAGAATGCTTGTTGTGACCAGCACAATTTTGTTTAATGTTCATCCAGACCCATATTCTCAGTACAACATAAAAAAGGCCACAGTAGTATATTTTATTATTTTCCCCTCATCTTTAGTGTTCCCATGAATGTGAAATAATAAGGGGCTCGTGCTCCAGGCATATAGGCACTAAACGTATTCTACTATACCGAATATAATCGATATTGTTCAGGGTTCTAGAAAGGTTATAGCCTACCGATTGTATTA
>NC_082387.1:7502809-7525309 GCF_031168955.1 Gadus macrocephalus | reverse complement strand
TGAAAGAGGACAAATTATATTTATACCCCCCAGTAACGGTGCTGATTGCTAACTGCCTGTTGGACCTGTTCTCCGCATGTGCTTAGGGATTCTTATCCACTTTAGTTTCCTCCCACAGTGAGTCAATGGAGTCAAACAGCTGTGAATAATTTACACATGACACTGTCATGAATACAGAGATGGCCACCATTGAAAGATATTTTTAGACCGAGTGAAAAGAAATAAGCTGATTTGCAATCGGCTCTGCTGGCAAAATTGGTTGTAAATTGTGAAAAGGTTCTGACAGATGCTTTGTGTGTGTGCAGACCATCCTCATTTCTTTAACCAGCTGTATGTGGGGCTGGACCACTATGCCATGGTGGGATCCTTTGTCACCGACGCAACCCAACCCAGTCTGTGAGTCACCCACGGCTTGCACTACACCAAAAGCATTCAGCCAAAAACGTATTTAATCACGTAGCTGACAGCATTCTCTGGGATGTTAGATATAATTACAAATTGTATCGATACGATAGATATTGTATGCTGGCTGAATTTAATCTCAGCCACCAACCTGATTTTTATTGTGTGTAGTAATATTGTTTGTAGTAAAGTTGTGTACTGTTTTTTGTTAGCAACTCTTCCCAATAAGTGTGCATTGATTTACCATTATTAATACAGTAGTAAGCATTCATTAATAGTTATCTGATGGTCTGAATGGTCATTCAGTAATGGGGTTCACGTTGACTACGGTTATTTATACATTCTACAATTAGGGGGGGTTAGGGTGAGGATTAACACCCTAAACCCTATGCTAATCCTTTGTACTAAAGTGTATTACTGTGAATATTGTACTTGTTTCCTATTGTAAAGTATTACCAATACGTTTATGTTAGGTACACCTATGAGATGGCACCAGTCCATTGTTTGATAGAGAAGGTTGTGCTGGAAAAGATGATGGAGATGATAGGCTGGGTAGAGGGAGGCGATGGCATCTTCAACCCAGGTATACATGTCCCTATCGTATAAATTACCATCCCAAACGTCGGTCATGAGTGCACTCATACCATGAGAGAAGTTGTATCTTCAACAAAGCATTGCACAATATGAAATGATTGAACTTAAATAATCTCGATCATAGCAGGGGGACCCTGACCTGATGAGGAGCTAGCTAGCCAAACCTAGTTGTAAATGTTTTATTTTTCGACTGTAGGTGGATCCATGTCCAATATGTACGCCATGAACCTTGCCAGGTTCCAGCGCTTCCCCGAGGTCAAAGAGCAGGGCCTCTCGGCCTGTCCACGCCTCGTTCTGTTTACATCCGAGGAAGTAGGTGTATTGCAATGTCCTGTTTCTATTAATAGTTCCTACAGATTTGGTCTTTGTTTAAAAGTAATCATCCCATTTGCATGATAATCTTCAGAGGCTGGTTGGGGATGTATGCATCTTCCAATGGTCTTTTTAGTGGTAAAGGACCATTAAATGCCAAGTTTAAGCCTACATTTACATCATGTAAATCAGGTACTTAAAGGACAAATCGGGTGTAAAATGGATCTGGGACATGTTTAGTATGATAACGAGTTGGAATGTTCATTTGGGCAAAAAAGCGCGTATAGACGCATTCTCCAGTTGGCTGATTTTAGCCGATTCTACCAAAACTCTATAAACTTGGAACAATGGGGGAATTTGTTGTGGTAAAAACTAAATCACTATTTTAAACCGCTTAAAAGGCTAGAAGTAGCCCAACACTTCTTTGGTAGTATAATAAGGGTCTTAACATATAAAACGAGGCATTGATAACTTTGTAAGTGTACAGATTGTTTACTAAAAAGCACATTTTATACACACAAAACCATCAGTAGTTCACCCGCTAACACCATCTTGTTTTTAAGACTCGATTAAGTAGATCGGCGAACACAGAGCTTGGGTGTTGCTGACGGATGTCACAATCTCTGTGTTCGTCATTCTACCTATCGAGTCTCAAAAGCAAGATGCCGTCGACGGGTGATCCAAAACGAATGTTCTAAGTCGTTATCATACCAAACATATCCCAAATCCATTTTACATCGGAATTGTCCTTCAAGTACAAAGAAATGCATTGTGAACATGTATGAAATGTGAGGTTGACCACTTGAATTAGCATCGACAATAGAAAATGGATTCTAAGTAAATGTTGTTTTGTCTTTTCAGTGTCATTATTCGGTTGCCAAGGCAGCAGCCTTCCTTGGAATCGGCACGAAGAACGTTTATGTGGTGCCAGCTGACCAAAGGTTTGATGATTTTCACACAGAATACAGCAGGATCACAGAATACAAGATCCTGCCTTCTCCTAGTCCTTCACTCTGTTTGTCCTGCAACAGCTAGTCATTCTGACCACTCTGCTAAAAAGAAAAATAATATAATAATACCATGTTTGTCCCATGCGTTCGTTCATTGATTCATACGTTTGTTTATTTCCCAAGCGGGAAAATGATTCCAAAGGAGCTGGAGAAGCAGATCCGTACGGCCATAAGTGAGGTAAGCACTAGAGTTGTAGGTCAAGTTCACACTGTCGCAACATGCTCAACGGTTAAAGATGAGATGTTACCCTTACTAGTGATACTGGATTGAATTAGGAGCATGCATACTGTAGCCATGTCGTTTCAAATGTGTGGCAATATGCACGTTATCAGACAACAAGAAGGATATCAGTTATAGCAATGTGACGCTTGATTCCCAGAATGTGCTGATTAAAGCATTCGAGCAATAAATAAATATAAATAGAATGCATTGACAAGGGATGAAGAAATCTGCCCATCAGTATCAATTCTGGACAGTGTGGGCGGAGCTGGCTGGGGTCTCAGAGGACATGACCAGATGTCACCTGAATGAGAGTCGCTTTGGCCGTCATGGCTGGCATAAGGAGAAGCCAGCTCCTTCTCTACCGCGGTTGGGCAATCGCACGCCATTCTCTGGCTTTACCCCCTCCTAAGGGCAGACCTCTCTAATGGACTTGTGGGGTGTCCCGGTGAGGCACTGAACCGGCTGTACAGACATGATGCTCTCGATAGCCTACATGTAGAAACTCTTCTCCAACTCAAACGTGGATTCAAGCTGCCCGCCGCTAGCCTAACGCTACACAGAAACCCTTTTTTGTTTCCCTTGTTCCTTGTTTCCATCGTGTACACAAGGTCATTTCTGTAACCTACGGGTGTGGTGTAAAGCTTGAAATTTGTGTGTGTGGTTTAATACTTGAACTGTATGTGTGTGCGTGTGTGTGTGTGTGTGTGTGTGTGTGTGTGTGTGTGTGTGTGTGTACGTGCTTGGCGGGGGTGTTTCAGGGAGCGGTACCCTTCATGGTCAGTGCGACAGCTGGAACAACGGTATTGGGATCCTTCGACCCAATAGAGGAGCTAGCAGACGTCTGTGAAGAGCACAACCTGTGGCTGCATGTGGATGTGAGTTCGCTCTCCATTCGAACATCGAAGACAATTGAAAGACTCAATTGTCTTTCAGAGCTAGAGTTGGGTTGTCCTGCATTCCAATGGGGTTTAAGTGCTTAAAAGATAACTTTGCATTCTGTAACGTCTTATCCTTGCTATCTTTGTTGTATATTGGGAATGGGATAACCAATTGTAAGTGCTTGGCACTTTTCTACCATACCGACAGCGATATATTGTTGTTTCTCTTTCTTCTGACCAATGTTCTCATTGTAAGTCGCTTTGGATAAAAGTGCAAGCTAAATGCCCTAAATGTATATTTGAACGTCAATGTTTTAAAATTATAATGGTGTGCTTTGCGACGGCTAATAGTTCCACATTGACTTGACGTTTTCATCTCCGTAACATCCATCTCTCGGTTTGTCTGTCTCGTCCCTCAGGCCTGCTGGGGAGGGGCAGCCCTGCTGTCCAACAAACACAAACACCTGCTGAAGGGCGTCCAAAGGTGAGGCTAGGAGAACACACTCTTTTAGATTCAGCATAACATTCGGCAAAGTGGATCCATGGCCGGAAAGACAAGTGCCAAATTTTAATTTATACATTCTACAATTAGGGGGGGTTAGGGTGAGGATTAACACTAACCCTAAACCCTATGCTAATACTTTGTACTAATGTGTATTACTGTGATTTATTGTACTTGTTACCTATTGTTAAGTATTAGAAATTGTAATGGCTGCCAAAAAAAAACAGACTAATATTAACAAGATAAGACCACTTTTATTGATAATTGATTAATCGTCTGAGGTACATTCAGGTTAATCGCGGGTAATTAAACTGGTATCATCATCACAGCTTTCCATATCAGTTCCCCGAACTCCAATCGACTCTGACGTTCTACGTCTGTTGTCATGTACACTCAGTGTAATAGTGAGTGCCTCCATCTTCCTTCTAGTCATGTTTAGTAAACACAAGCTGTTCCCTGTTAACCGTTCTTGTTTCCCCCTCGGCGGTGGCTCCACTGCAGGGCTCACTCTGTGGCGTGGAACCCCCACAAGATGCTGATGGCGGGCCAGCAGTGCAGTGCCTTCCTGGTCCGGGATAAAACGGTAAGAGGCGGAACACGATTCCAATATTCGTAGGGGAGAATCCCCCTGGAAGTGTGGACTCGTTGATGGGCTCGGTTTTCTACGGGCGGCATTTGGGGTAGAGCGGATTGGCCTGTGACACCTCATCCTGTTTGCTCCCGACGAGCTGGCGGTCGCCTTGCATTGCTGATTTCTGAGGACATCCTTCCCTCGTAGGTCCCTCATCCTCTCACTAGCCGCCAAATCAAAACATCTGCCTCTGTGAGTTCTCCCTCATGAGATGGTACGCCTGGGAACGGATGTTAAAGCACAAAGCTAAGACTACCCTGTCCTTTAGTAACTTTAGAAAATGGCCGTTCAACTCCCTGGTCAGAACCAGGCTAGAAACCTTGGGTGTCCCAAAACCTTGTTTATTTTGGCCCATTGGTACCAAAATAAACCGGTCCGGACACAAACTGTGTTTACTGTACGCTCAGATGTGTGTGTGATTCTGTTGATGAAATGCCCTTCATATGTTAACAGGTCGACATGAAGGGTTAATAACCTTTGCTTTATCATTCTTGGAATGCTCGACTGTTACACACTTTGACAAAGTAGCCGCGTTTACATGGACACATCTGTTATCATGTATACGCCTCATTCGGAATACAATTATCTGTTCGGCATAGATTATATGCCGAATAGAAGTGGTGGTGTAGTCCGTTTTAATCGCCATGTATACACTTATTCCGAATAGTTTGGGGTTTAATTTAGAGCAGCCGCAGTAGTTCGCCATTGGTCCACTGAGCTCCGTCGGTACTTTTAAGCACACCAAACTTCACCGCTGTCAAGGAAAGTGGATTTATTGCCTGATTGACGTCTTTGTTATCACTCCGTAAAAGTAGTCCGGTAAGCGTGTCCGGTTGCTTAGCGACGGGACATGGGTGTTTATTAATGACGTGTCCGCGTGCGTCCGAAATAACTGTAAATGAGTAGGCTACTACTCGTACTTTTGCAGGCTGAACGTTAAAATACTTCTTAACTTAGAGAGATGGCATCTGCAGTAGTGCGCAATTGGACCTTCGAGGATTCCTGGTCACTAAATTCCCGTAAGACCACTCTCTCCCACCAGTCTTGGCTGCGGACTCGCATCCAAATTCCTCTTGTTTGCGGCGGAGCTTAGGGTAAATAAAGATCTGACGAGAAATTGACGTTGCTGCGCTGTCCTGCTCCTTCTTAATTGAAGGAGATCATAATGGATGATAAGACATCCATTATGTCGCCGCCGGTCCAGAGATGTGTCAGGTGTGCGCGAGAGACATAACGGACACTTTTGTTACTGCCATGTATACAGTACATTCGGAACACATTTTAGGAACAGATCTATGCCGCATAGAAATCTATGCGGATCAGATGTGCCATGTAAACGCGGCTACTGTTAATCACTTGTTTGAGGTTAGAATGAACTCCGGATCTATACTTTTGAAGATAGAGTTGGAAGTTGGAAGACAAACTTCATAATACTCAGGAGGACTCATACTGATACTCGTACTCAGTCTCATCTTGCAGCCCGTCTTCATTCATCTCGTCTCTTTTGTCTTCCTCCAGGGCCTTCTGCAACGCTGCCACTCTGCCTGCGCCTCCTATCTCTTCCAGAAGGACAAGTTCTACGACATCAGCTGTGACACCGGTGACAAGAGCATCCAGTGCGGCCGCAAAGCAGACGCGTTCCGCTTCTGGCTGATGTGGAAGGCCCTGGGGACCAGAGAGCTGGAGCGCAGGGTGGACCATGCCCTGGAGATGGCCAGGTTAGTACCACAGAACCAAATGAGCCCTAGACCCCCTGGTTCACCTCCCCCCCTTAGCCAAATGGACGACTACTGCTGATCGATAACTCTTCTCACCGAACCAAAGGTTTGGGGGTTAGTATTATACAAAAGAAAACATGAATCAAAAAACAACAGATGCAATGTCTCCCTTGATAAGGTATATCGCTCTGGCTATGAGCTAGACGGCCTGGGACCGGCCATTTGGTTTGACCTTGTTTTGACATAAACAAATGGAGGATTGTTGGAAACAACACCTTCTATCAGTTGGAGAGGCACTGGCTGTCCTTACACTACGAAATGTGAGCAGGCTATTACGACGGAACCAAATGAGCTCTTGTTCACCTTCCCCCCTTTGCCAACTGGACAACGGCTGCTGACTACAGTCTCTGTAGATTCCAGGGTGTGCCTTTACTATTATAATGACATGTGATCTCCATCACTGATGAGGGGTTGATGTAGTCGGAGCCTGTCTGTTGGGCAACTCTGGGTGACGGCCGGGTGAGAGAAATTACGAGAGGTGGCAAATGTCTCTGTGACCGTTTTAAAGGGGTGATATTGTGCCACCAGGTCGGAGTTGGATTGGCAATTTTAAAGCCGTTGGCCTTTTCCTGTTTTCAGTGACAAGTGTATGGTGGATAGATCCGTCTACCAGCCTAACCAGTGGACTGTAGCACATGTTGCATATCTTTCCATCATACATCTAGGTGGACACGCCCATTTGTGATGTCTCTAAAACACAGGAAAAGGCAGATTTAGCATAATATCACCCCTTTAAGTCTAAAACATGGAGAGCTGTGCTTCAGGGCCCGCAGCCACCCTCCCTAAACACGACAACATATTAACCAGCTGGTTTTCTTCAGAGCCAAACTGTCGTTCTAATTCAACATTTTGAAATTACAATCTGAAATTTGGCCAAAGATTAGCCAAAGTGTCAAATAGGTATATTCAGTAACAATCAATACATTACTCATCATACCGTCATGATAGGAAATGCAAATGAGTGTAACCATTCTGGTAGGAGTAGCACAGCTGTTAGTTTCCTTGATTCAGGTCAGGCCAGTACCGATTCTCAAGGTGCCAATTTCTCATTTGTGCATTGCAATTTGTTCTCTACCAGGACAAAGAAAGGTTCAATCTGTTTGTTTTTTGGGGCAAAAATCTGGCTCAGCATCTATATGCTTGTCATACCATATTTACACCATAAAACTGTTGAGACACCAATGCATTTTTTGAATGCCAGTTATGCACACTAGTCCTATGTTATTAAAAGTTGTGGCATGTGAGTTGAGGTTCGGACAAGGTCCCATCAACAGCACTACCATGTAACTACGTCCCTGTTCCTGTCAAATATGTCATTATATGGTTTGGTTTCCCTTTAAGTTGTGTAGACTCGAGGAATGACTCAGGCAGAGGCTTTTACTCTCACTCGGCTGGGGTGGAGAATGGTTGCTATTTTGAACTTTGCTTGGCACTAATTCAGAAGCGTGTTAGACAGTTCAGTTCTATTCAGGGCTCTGGGTGCAGTGTTTCTGGGTCATGGCAGTATTGCTGTTCTTCGTGCCCCCAGACGACCCAGAAGTGGCCCCACACGACCTTTGTTCGAACTAGGAGAAATGTCGACGGGTCAATGGAATAGGTCACTTACCATGACAATGCATAGTTTTGGAATGCCTTGTTAATCCTTCAGTCCAACCTATGACAAATACATTTCCTGTTCTCTTGTCTAATGTTGAATACTTACTAGACTAGATTTATTTTAGAATGTACAATTTAAGCATTTGCCTAACCATATCAGTGACACATAGCCTATCATTAAAGTCCATTCCCTCCTTCGGTTGTCAGCTGTGAAATCTAGGATACTTTTTTTGTATTTTCACAAATTAGGATGGAGAGAGGTGAATCCTTGTTTTTATATATTCTTTGTTGAAACTTTCTACCAGATATCTCACAGAGGGTATCAAAAAGAGGGATGGCTTTCGTCTCTTGATGGAGGTAAATATGTCATTCTTATTCATTCATTCAACACTTTCACATTACAATCTGTTAATGAGTTGCAATTTTGTCTCTTTCAGCCAGAATATACAAATGTTTGCTTTTGGTATATCCCACCAAGTATGAGGAAAATTCCAGATAGCCCTGAGTTCTGGCAAAAGGTTGAAGCTGTGAGTATTACATTACCAAAATGTTGTTGTGTTGGGATTTAATTACATTTATTTTAGACACATGCAAGTACACACACACACACACACACACACACACACACACACACACACACACACACACACACACACACACACACACACACACACACACACACACACACACACACACACACACACACACACACACACACACACACACACACACTCTTACACTAGCAACTACTTGGCAACAAAGGGGAGATATTTGAGCTGATCATTCATATTGGATTGCAGCTAAAGCTGTGTCAAGTCTAAGTCATGCTAGCAGGACTGCAGAGAAGCTAATGATCTTCATCATATGTATCTGACTTGTACGTTGAGACATCCCATCGCAATTACAGGATCATTAGAATGTTTCGGGTTATTGTGGGGTTATAAATAGTTTGATTATTTTTCCTTACGGGGAGACATTTTTGTGTTTGAAATACTTGCATTAGAAAATACTTTTTCTAATGCGAGAGACGCGACAAAATAATTTACAAAGTTTTGATCAGCATGCGGTTATGGTATATTTACATTGTTTCAGCATTACTTACATTTACATTTTACATTACATTTTAACAACATTTTAACAAGTATCAGCAACAAATAATTCCCATGATGCATTCTGATGAATGTTCTCTGTCTGCTTTCCCTCAAGGTGGCGCCAAAGATCAAGGAGCGCATGATGAAGACGGGCAGCATGATGGTGGGCTACCAGTCCCATGGAATCAATGCCAACTTCTTCAGGATGATCATCATCAGCCCCTGGGTCAGCACCAAGGACATGGACTTTGTCCTGGATGAAATTCATCGCCTGGGGGCGGACCTGTAACAACCCACGCTTTTTCTGACCCCGCTCTTGTGGGCGGGGTCAGAAAAACGTCTTCCAAACTGTAGAAATGTAGAAAGACCCGACCGATGCCGCATCTAAATATCTTCGCAAGTGCGAAGATACTTCTTTATAAAGGATATAGAGTTTGTAGTGTTAGTTTTTATTTCTATGTCAATGTTAGTACAACAATTTATTTCAAAGATGCTAAATAATGGGGAATCGGGTTAGATAACTTGTGATCAATATCTACGGATATTTGTGGGGACGCAAGCAGTATAGATCCTAGGGTGACCTTGGTACATTTTTCACAATCATTCTTTTCATTCTCTTTTATTTAGTTTCAACCATACAATTTATTTGTACACTTGTACACACCTCCATGTCAGTTCTCATGCGTGACGTGTTTGCTATGAACCACGTCCGTCTTTAGTCAAAGATTTTAAGTAATTTAAAATTAGTCATTAAGTATGTTTACAATTGTTAAGGCAATGTAAGGCAAGGCAACTTTATTAATACAGCACTTTTCATACAAGAGGCAGATTCAGAGTGCAGTTTAGGTTAATCACAGCCACGAAGAGATATAATGTTCAACAAACCATTTAATTTCATGTGTCAAATGTTTACTTTATTTTTATGTTTCTTCTTTATTTTTAACTTGAAAACCAATGAAGTAGGGAGGGCTGTTTTGGCTTGTTCCCCAATTCAACTAAGCCATTCCGGGAAGATACACAAGACATTGCTAACCCAATGCATTTATATTGTGTGGGTTACTCAATGTTTGAAGATTGTTGATAGATGATACAGCGATGATAATCTATAACAGATGATTGAGTTTTTGAGGCGAGGTGTACAAAAATGCTAAATTTAAGTCCCAAGTCAACACGAATGGAAATATAAAAAAATGTGTGTCGGTCTAAACGAATTTGCTTACTTGCTGTAAATTACAAAACAAAATCATATCGATCATCAAAAAGTCCTGATGGCAGTTTCACCTTCCTGGTCTTTCTCTCTGCGCATCTGTTTCTAAGTAGAAAGAGACACTGACGCCTTCATGTTTAGAAGCTAAATTCACCTGCAAGATGCACAGTTCAACAATTAGCTACTTTTTTGATTTTTGATTGTAATTATATTGAATTAATTTTTTTCTTGGAATAAACTGATCCTGGGAAGTCTATTGTCTACCTGCAAAGTAGAGAAAAATAACTAAGAATATTAAAACAAATAAATAGACTTATCTGTAATTGTTTTATTGCTTTGTTTTAATAGCTGCTCTGCAATAGGTGTTCTGCCACACGATGGAGACATTGACCACATCTTTTCCTTACAAGATACATTCAGCACCAATATCGGTTGATCGCCTGAATTGGTTACGTTCCTTTTTGATGGCCAGCCTACAACTGTATTAGCTGTATATATTTGTAATAATTACTAATTATACATCAGGTCAAATACGGTTCTGGTCATGTGTTAGGAATGGGTTCATAGTATGGACTATGGACTAATATCTATGGCAGAAAAGGTTTCCCTTTTTCGATGAGTCTAGGTCTGTTCATTATTGCAACCTGATGCCTTTCACACGAATAGAGGTCAATAGAGGGCATTTTAATGTGCTGTTAACTGGTCTTTGATGGTGTGTGTATAGGCGGATGTAGATGCTCAAAGGGTAAGCATTGAACTCTGATCATTTACTGACAATGTGTTTTAATATGACCATCTGAATATTCACAAAAGGTACAAAAGCTTAGAAAAGCAAACAGTCAAGTTATGGGAAAGGAATACAACAAAATATAAACACAAATATAACTTTATGAACTTTCAGCATTTAAATCCAGTATTTTCAATCCTTATAAACGAACAGATTCGACAAATTCAATAAAGTAAAATTATAATTTTTTTTAAATAGAAAACCATTGCACTCCTTTGTACATTCATTTAAAACTGACCTTACTTTCAAAAACAGAAAATCCTTTTGATGAGCTTGTCAGCAGTCCAGTACAAACTTATCAATCCAGAAAGAATGGCTAAAACAAAACAAAAACATTTCATTGTGAAACCAAATCCTTCCTCTCAAAGGGTGAGAAAACCGCACAATATTTATCTGACCTTCAACCATAAAATAGCGCAATATGTACATCTTAAATAGTCACTCATTACTAAGTATTCACAAAGGGAAACTGAGAATCCCTATTGTTTTTGTAGGGATTCTTATCGTAATTATTCTAAAATGGTAACGGCAGAAGCTCAGCCCCTGATTGGTTAAAGCTTTTTCATATTTGGCACAAATATATTAGGCCTACCCCCGTGGAAGCAGGTAACCAAAAACACTACTACGGCCACAGGGGGGCGCTATAATTCACGGGCAAACATAAAAGGTCAGGCCAGCCCCTTACCCGTCTCATGCAAATCGATGTAAAATGACGAATTCGCTCGGCACGTGTCCCCGGTATCGTTGGAAAATGGCGGCCTCAGGCGTTGCCTGTGCATTTTGGTAGGGGTTGGCTCATTAAAGTTCTTTTCCTGTTAGAGTTCAATCGATTCCTATTCACAACAAAAGGAATACAAATCCCCACCCTTTCATTCTCACCTCCTTGGTTAGGTTTTAGACAAATCCCACCTTCAACGTAGTGAAGCTTCTCCCTGTTTATAACTTACTTAAAAACAAGTCTGTGGATTATTTTACTCTTATTGAACCGCCTACTGTCAACGAGCAAACGTGTGTCTTAGTGTTTGCTTTTTTATCTGTGTGTGTTTGTGTGTGCGTCGCCATACATATATGTAGGGACGGCTTGCCCCACTAGGTCAAAGTGTGTGTGCGCCGTTGGTTCCGAAACAACCAAAATGGGGGCGTTAGTGTATCAACTTCTCCTAAATAGTTATCTCCTCTTCCTTCCATCCCACCCTACACTCCCCTCCTACTCATTGAGCGGCTTGTGCGTCTTGAAGCACGAGTCGTCCTTGGGCACGCCGGCGAACATCTTCTCGTAGATCTTGTGCACGGTGGTGGTGCCCAGCACGCGGCCCACCTTCTTGACGGCGCGCAGCAGGGCCCGAGGGGCCCCCGTGCCCCGCAGGGCCTTCTGGCTGAGGTTCAGGGCCTTGGCCAGGTCCTGGCCCGGGTTGGCCCTCTTCCAGAGGTGCAGCAGCTGTAGGACGTGCTGCGCCGGAGGGCAGGAGGCCGTCACGGCCGTCACGGCCTCCGGAGACACCCGGGCCCCCGGCAGGCTGTCGGAGAGCAGCCTGAGGTGGTCCAGGCTGACATTCTTCAGGCCGCCGCAGCGAGACACCTTCCGCTCACAGAGGTTCACGCCTGGGGAGAGGGACGGAGGGACAGGGGGTCAGGCTGGGTCTGATGCGGGTGTGCACACACATACACAGCACCGAGTGCTGGTGGTTGGTGATTGATCCAAACGTATGGCACCACTACGGCCACAGGGGGGCGCAATCATTTGCCCGTAAATATAAAAGGACATGCCAGCCCTAACTAGTCTGATGTAATTGGTGTGATGTGATCGCTCAGCATCATCATATGACAATATGCTGGTGCTGATGGGGGAGTGGCAAGAAGTCTTGAAGTAAGGATCCTTTTTTTTGTTAATGGTTAGTTCGGATTTTAAAATGGAGGCCAGTAAGTGATGAGCCTTAATGTAAGGAATTGGTTCACAGTACTTTTAAAAAATAGATAAAATAAAAGTGAAACTGTGGTGATTCAACTGCCTTCAAGTGTTTTAATTTTAGTAATTTCTAATCGTTTTCTAGGTCTACTCGTTTCCAACGTCAATACAAATGAAACAAACGCAGAGTAAAAACCCAGCACGCCTTTTATCCTTGACATGCCTCCCTAGCCAACATGTCAACAACCCCTCCGCTCCACTCCAAGATGGCCGACCTTGTATGATGCCGTACAGCTTGTCCTGGTCGCGGTTTCTCTCCTTCCACAGGCGAAGCAGCTGGAGGATCTGCTGCTGGTGATCGCAGGCCTTCCTCAGCCGCTCCAGCCCCTTACGGTCGACCCGTCGGCCCGGCAGACTCTCCATCAGCCGCTCCACGGGTACAGCCGACAGCTGCAGCGACGCCAGCGACTGGAAGATGGTCTCCTCGCACAGCGTCATGTCTGCTGAAGAGAGAGAGAGACAGAGAGAGAGAGACAGAGAGAGAGAAAGAGAGAGACAGAGAGAGAGGGTGAGAGAGGGAGAGACATGTCAAGATCCGTGGGATAGCTAGGAGTCAGGTCGATAAGCTGAGGCGCCAGACAACCGGTTCACAGAACCATCTGGGGAGTCGTCCTTGGGAACTGATTGGATAAGCAGATTCAAATACTTGGCAGGTGGTTGGTCCACACCACCGTGGTTCATCCAAAAGAGCAGACATTTTGGACGAGCCGTAGCCGCCTCACCTGCCCCGAGGCAGACTGATTGGACTCTGGCGTTGGGTGAGGCTGCACACCTGTTGCACATTGAGCAATCAATCTGCAACCAGCCATCACCCCACACACAATCCTGCATGGCAACACGGAGCACCAGCCTCATGTATCATTATCTGCGTGGAGAGGAGCCCAGCAAAAGCCACCTAGGTGGAGTGTAGCAGCCAGTGCCGTCGGTGACATGGCTGCACCTGGCTAGATGGATGCTCAGTTGAACGTGATCGCGCAGGGGTCATAGCTGAGGATCAGGGCCCATAAATGTTGGCCGGGGGATGGCCTCTGACAATATTTGTACTGAACAAATAAACATACTGTCTTTTTTGGTCATTTCATCATTTGTTTTAAAGACACAGAGATGGAAAATATTGATGAACAATAAACACACAGAAATGTTTATTGTCAAATTCTTTTGACATGACAATGTAAGAATAATATTTGATAATACTCTGTGGAACCAAAAGTGGCTCCACAGAGGGGTGACGGCATGAACAAGTCTGGGGGCCCCTGAGTGAGAGAGTGAGTGATGAGAGACAGAGGGCTCTTGAGGTACGTTTGGGGAATTATATGGGCTCATTGTAGAGATCCAATAATGTACTATCCAAATAAAAAGCTACATTTGGTGCCCAACATCGGCCAAATATCGAAAAGATATTGAGTCCAAGTCCAACCCTAGGGTAACTGACCCCTATCATGCCGCGGCTCCATTAGCACCCTGACAGGAAGCCCTGAGGTCGAGGCAACGACAGACAAAGCACAGAAAGGATTTCAGTTAGGCTGCTCTGCCGCAGGCCCACTGATCATTTGTCAAACTTGTTAAAGGAGGGTCTGGCCTCGTTTTAGTTCCTGATGCGTGATGAAAGCTTGGCCGGCCCAGGTCTGGAACCGACCAGCGTTCCGGCGCCTTCCCAGAATCAATTCCCGGGTTCCCCCCTCGACTGCTTCCAATTTGACGAATGGCTCTGTTTTTTCTTTGAGCCCTAACCCATAACAAGCCGAGCTGCTAAACGGTCTCAGTGTTTCCTGGAGACGATCTGCGGTCCGAGGGAACGCTGCGATGCGATTTGTGAATGGATTCATTTTTTTTTCTTTCTTTTGAGCTGTGTTTTTTTACAGGGAAACAGGAATAGTGCATCATGCTTGAGGTTCCGCGTGCTTACAGTGACTGTCCGCATCGGCCTTCCATGGCAGAGTAACAAAGAGCCAGGCCTCGTTCCCGGGCCTCCAAGGACTGAGAGTCACTCTCCTCTGGGATAATTCATCTTCATTATGGGTGGGAAGGGGGTTGGAGATGTTTGGTTGGCCAATCAGGGGGGGCCGTTATGACATTAGTACCGTAAACATCCCTCTTTGTTCATCTCTCTGGTCGGTTCTCCCTGCTGGGTTTTCATTTGGAAATGTGAGAGGAAGGAATGTTATAAAAAAAGAAGAAGAATGGAATCTGAACAAGAATTTTAACCAAGGAGATTCCCAATCCCGGGGGATAGGAGAAAATAACGATAGTGCTGGACATGTTCCAGTATCAACATTCGGAATTGTGGGATGAGTTAATAGTTGAGGTTTGGTTTACTAGGAAATCACATAATGGCATGTGTGTGTGTTTGTATATGAGCATGTGGATGTCAGCACACTCCACAGTGGTTGCAAAGTGGTTGACTGTGTCCCAAAACTACCCTGGCCTCTCAGAAGTACAAACTCCATGCTGGGTTTGACGGCCATTAACTAAAGAAACACGGCAGGCCTGCCAAACCAGGGAAATATCGATACGCATCAGAACGCTCAGTGTCGGAATGGAAAGTTGTTTCTCAGAAGTTTCTCATCCATCATTCAATCCGTCTCTTTTTTGTATACGGGGAATGGGTTAACCAAGCAATTGTATGTGCTTGGCACTTGTTTCTATGAACATCTGTACCATACCGATAGCGAAATATGGTTGTTTCTCTTTCTTCTGACAAATGTACTTAATATAAAATATAAAAAGCGTCTGCTTAAGGCCTGAATGTAAAATGTTAATGTTCCTGTCTCCGGAATATGTTTGTGTTTTGCAGTGAAAAGTCCATGATTATATCTTCTCACCCTCCGTCTCTCTTTTCAACTCATGGCACATTGCGACAAAATCAAATCTTGAAGCGTATTGTCAATGCTCAGCTCCACGGGGGGACTGTGTTACCTGTGTTGCACTGTATGTGGGGCAGGGAGCACTCCGGCGCCAGGTTCTTGCCTGGCCGGCTACAGAGCGTGTTGCTGGAGGGGGTCCCAGCCCTCAGCAGCTTCAGGCCCAGGGCGCTGCAGTTCTTGTGGGGCCGGCATGCCTCTGTGGGGGACCCCACGCTGGAGAAGCTGCCCTGTGGACAGCGCTCGCACACAGTGTCGCTCTCCGGCGTTCCTGGAAGAAATGAATGACATATTTACATTTTATTTGTTCTTATCACATATTTACATGTCATCCGTTTCAATTCATTCATCCCCCATGTGTTCAAAACCAATGAAAGGGTGAAGTCTGCGAGATTTTTGTTAAATTTCTTTGAATTGAATGGGTCTTTATTTGTGATTTGTGAGTCGTGCAATCCATTGATCTTAACGACTCGGAAAATAAAATGTCTATTCAAGGCAAACTCACATCAAGGACATGTCTCTCGGAAAAATTGTGTCACTCCAGAAACGCCTAGTAAATCGTTCTCAGTGAATTTGCTTCCCAAGGGACACTTTTTGCAAAGCAAAGCAAAAAGCTCATAAAAACAACTAGCGTGCGCTGAAGCTGATTCAGGAACCAGCAAATCTTCACTCTGAATCTACAGGCTAGGGGCAGTACAGAGATGGTGTAGTGGCAGCAGTTATCTAATTTGACCTTTTGGTTTCCTGGTTTCCTTTTGTTGCTATTCCGGCCTATCCCTGATGCTTTTGATCTCCTCTGTCAGAGGCTATTCTCTGTGGCTCCCAGGAACCACAGCACTGATACAATCAGGTTGGCTCATCAGATCAGGGCTTTAGGGCGAATAAAAAGCATGCTTCCGCATTTTATACGTCCCATCTGTAAAGTTGTTCCAGATCCATTGATATACACGCATGTACACAATGTCAGATTGGGTATGTGAGTGTGTGTATGTGTGTGTGTGTGTCTGTGTGTATGTGTGAGTATTTGTGTGTGCTTGTATGTGTGATCGCACATGTGTCTGAGTTTGTGTGCCCTCTCCTCCTGCGTGCGTACGCGGTTTGCGTGTTGCCTTGTTTGCGAGGAGAGTTACGAGACAAAGAGTCGCAAACAAATAGCCCCATTGAGAGCCCATTGCAGCGAGTCAAATATGTGTATTGTGGTGCGGACCAAAGCGAGGCCTTTCCAGGCTCAAAATGTGGCTGAAATATCCCAAAGCCACAGCGCTACGCTTTGCATAACAAAGGCCAGCGCTCCTGCAACCGGGGGAAACCCCTTAAAAACAGTCCTAAGTGGCCCCACATAGACAGACCCTAGGTCTCTCCCCCACATGAATGAATGGAAGACATTGGCTGGCACGAAACCGCTCTTCTGAAGGCATCGGCCAGAAAAAAAAAAGCAAACAAGGTGCTTAACGCAGCTCTGGCGACTCTAACCACCGCGCTTAATGAACGCACTTATTGTATGCTGTACGTCTTGGCGTTTAATGAACGCACTTATTGTATGTAGCACTTCCTGGCACTTAAAAATTGTAATTAGCATTGAATAACATCTCATCCTATCTTTGTTGTATACGGGGAATGGGTTAACCTAGCGATTGTTAGTGCTTGGCACTTGGTTCTACGGACATCCTTATTGTACCCACAGAGATATATTGTTTCTCTTCCTCTGACAAATGTGCTTACTGTAAATTGCATTGTATATAATTGTCTGCCTTATGCCCTAAATGTAAATGTGAATATAATGCCGAGCTCTATGGAGGTAAAAAAAGAAATTGCTTGGGGTGAGTGAGTTCACATGTGATTGTGAAACAAACATTACTGTCACTGGTAATGTTAGTCACTGGTAGGTTTATTCAAGATGGAAAAAAAGTCACGTTGTGCAGTGTGTGGAAAGTGTGGGAGAATGTCAACTTAGGCGACCAATCATCACTGACGTCCGAACGGAAAAGGATGACGTTTATACAGATTTATTTAAATATTTAAATATAATACATCGGGGATTTTTTGAAAACCAAATCATGAAAATAAAAAGCTAATATTAGATATTATTGGAAGACCTGATTTGCGTTTGACATTTCAATGAGGAAGAGGTGTAATGAGGAATTTAATCACTGCCTTGTGATTCCTCTGCAGACTTAAACTTTTAAACTCGATATTTTAAACGGCTCACTCACCCACAAACACACTATAACTACCCCAGTGTTATTTGTATCATTGTATAAACCTACCTGCTGCCGCCACTCCGTAACCAATTGGACAGGTGTTGTGGATGATGCAGAACTCCACCTCTAGGTGGAACCCCGGAGCACACTCACAAAGCTGGTCGTGAGTGCTGTTACACTGCTGTTTCACCAGCTGCCTCTCCTTACACACCTGCACGCACACGCACACAAACACCAAATAAATACTTAATATTAGAAGTCATCACCAAGAGCGAACCAAATGTAGACACTGTTGCATGGGGCTTGGCTGTCGAACACAATGCCTGTCACTTAGTGATTAACAGAGACTTTACTGATGATTATACAGCTGTGATGAATCAAAACCAAAGAGCTCTTTGTCTTAATCAATGCCATGTTTGTGCACACACGCTTCCACACAAATAAATCCCAGATGAGGTCTGAGGTTTAACATAAAGTTTTCCCAGTGGTGATGTCGTATTCAATGTATCGTTATCACTATTTGACATTGAGGATTTCTTTTTGTTTAAATCTATTTTTGGAAATTTGTCTTCTTTTCAAGTTTTGTTAAACTTATCTTCAACTCAAAACCAGTTGTTTTAAGTCAAAGGGATTGAAAATCAGCTCTGTCCAGTTTGCACTGTCAGTATTACTGCCTGAATCCAGTTGAGTCCATCCACATAACTTAACACAGATAACCCCATGGGCTACACTCTACATTTTAGGAACCAAATTAATAGTTTGTGTAATTTTAATATACATTTTACACGTGTTCGTTGGAGAAAATACATCCTGCATTATATTAGGAGGAGGACGCTATATCAGTATAAAGTATTCACATCGCCACTTTACTTATTGCATTATATGTGTGGCTAGTTTATAGTGACTGAACTGGACTAAAATATTCAAACATCATAAGGTAACCATCGCTAACTCAACAATAAACAACACACAGAATCACAGATACACACACACACACGCAGGCACGCACGCACACACACACACACACACACACACACACACACACACACACACACACACACACACACACACACACACACACACACACACACACACACACAGACGGGTGTTGGACGGTCTTGCATTACGTCAGGGATCACACACCCCCTTACACGTACACACAAAAACATGCAAAAACAATTGCATGCGCCACACAAAAGAACAGCCAACAGCATACGCACCGAGGTGCAGTACTGGCAGGTGTCCCTCCAGTGCCAGTGCTCTGCGTAGTGCCTCTCTGGGCAGGGCCGGCACAGCGTGGGGCCGTCCGGGGTACAGTGCTGCTTCACAGCCGTGCCGGGGGGGCACTGGTCGCACAGCAGCAGCTCAGAGGTAACAGGGTCCCGGTGCTGGTACTTGGGGGGCTCGGCTTGCAGCTGGAACGCCCAGGTGAGCGAGGCGGTGAAGACCTGTAGGAGGAGTCAGGGGGACGCGTGAGACGCGTCGGGAAAAGCCAGGTCGGGTCCTGCGTTCGTGTCGCGTGTTTTCGACGCACACAAAGTCAGCCGCAGCTTTTGGCAGCATTGTGGCGTCTTGGACTGTACGACAGATCTTTTGGTTAGCTTGTTAGGTCATACATGGCGCCAAAGGTTTAAATTATTTCAACTTTGAAGCAGGTCATCTCCGTGGCAGCGGAGGTGACCCCTTCCCCAAAATTGCGGCATTATTTTCGCCAAAGAGGCTCAGGCGCAGTGTCTTGTTGGTCTCAAGTGAGCATAACTAGCATCAGTGTCTATGTGAGTGTGTTTGTGTGTGTGTGCATGCGCGCGAGTGTGAGTAAGACATCTTATCCTTGCCCCTGACTGCATGTATGGTTCATTCGGGTCCATATTGTATTGTTGTACGCAGTAGGGGACCTAAGATAGGATTAAGCTCTTGACATTCCTGGCATTCTGACTCTCTCGATGAAATATCCTTTAAGTGAGTTCGTATTAGCTTGTAGATAGGAAGGGAGGACAGGAGTTTATCTAATCCATGGTTAAAGTAGCTGAAAGTATAGCCAAGCAAAACAAAATACGCCCCAGACACCATGGAGTGCAAACTGAGCAAAGCAAACACAATCAAAAGAAGAGCAAGACCCTAAACTAAAACCCAAGGTGTTTGTCATCCTTCACATGCGTGCTGGTTTTTATTTATATTCTTTAACTGTATTATCGACCCCAACTCTAAGTATCTATACGACGATGGCGACAATAATGACGACGATGATGGTTGGGCTCACCAGCTCGCCAGCACCCCACACAACCCCTCCTCCCTCGCGCTGCCATCCTCCCACCTAGACATCAACATCCTGCAGCGCGGAGAGAGCGGGCAGACAGACCTGGCCGGCGTCTGTAATCAGGCTCCGTGAGAGCTCCGCACTGCGATTAACGGCAACAAACAAAGACGACGGCTGCTCATTGGATGACGGGAGTCTGAGCGGTTGGAGGCGATTTAAGTCACTTTCTCCGCTGCTCTCCTGCTCTCTGTCCCCTTTGACACGCGGCCAGGCAGCTGGCTGCGTCCACGTCGTGCACGCCAGATGTCGTGACGGGACTCTGGAGTGGCTCCGCCGTGCACACACTGTGGACTTTCCCGTTGGCAGGGATACGCAGCATCACTAACTGGAGCAGTACAATAGGCCATGGTCTGCCTCTCTGTGTGTTTGCATGTGTGTGAGAGTGTGCAAGCGAATGTGTGTGTGTGTGTGTGTGTGTGTGTGTGTGTGTGTGTGTGTGTGTGTGTGTGTGTGTGTGTGTGTGTGTCTGTGTGTGTGTGTGTGTGTGTGTGTGTGTGTGTGTGTGTGTGTGTGTGTGTGCGTGTTTGTGTGTGTGAGTGTGTGGGTGTGTATGACGAGTATATGTCTATGCATTTGCGTGTGTGTGTGATGAGTATAAATCTGTATGTGTGTCTGTCAAATTAACTCATGTGCGTGCATGTGCGCTTGTGTGTGAAATGTGAATGTGTGCGAGCATGCATGCCAGTGTGAGTTTATTTTTCTACATTGGTCCTGTGGTTTTTCCCTCCTGGCTACTGTGCCTATGCAATACTTGCTGGAGGTTACTGGGCTTTCCCCATTTGCCACCACACTACAAAACACTTCAAACACGCACACACACACACACACACACACACACACACACACACACACACACACACACACACACACACACACACACACACACACACACACACACACACACACTCTCTCTCTCTCTCTCTCTCTCTCTCTCTCTCTCTCTCTCTCTCTCTCCAAACAGCATTATATCATTTCCCAGCATGCAGCAGCACTGTTTATAATTAACAGCATGTGTGTTTGCTCATCTTGCTCACCTGCCAAACAGGGCCCATCTGATTACCACGCCACAGTGTGTGAGAACAGACCAAGACCAATAGACAGGGCTAATTCAAATGTTATTGATGAGTTTGCTCATTATATGTGAGTCTGTGTGTGTGTGTTTGTGTGTGTCTGCAGCTTTGATATAAAAGCCCTGCTACAATACAAAGAATGTTTACATACGGGTCTCTTTATGAAACCCGTCTCTCTATCTGTGTGTGCGTGTGGACAGAATGGTAATCCAAGAGATGGATAAATAGAGACAGAGTATGAACAGCTGTGGATTTTCCCAATCGGCACTACACAATGTATACCAATAATATTGAAACCAATCTTCAAATGCTACGTGTGCTTGTGTGTTTGGGTGTGTGGTGTATGTGTGTGTGTGTGTGTGTGTTTGTTTGTGTGTCTGTGGTGTGTGAATGTGCCTGTTTTCGCGTGTGTTCTTTTGTGCATTTGTGCATGTGTATGTATGTGTGTCCATGTGTATGCGGATGTGTGTGTGTGTGTGTGTGTGTGTGTGTGTATGTGTGCGTGTGCATGTGTGCCTATGTGTGCGTGTTTGTGTGTGCTCGGTGTGTGTCTCCGTGTTAACACACGCGTCCTGTTCCGTCCTCCTATCATCCTGATGTACCACAGGAGACGAAACCAAAGAAGAAGAAAAAAAAGGAAAAAAAAGAATAAAAATAGATCAAATAGCATCGAAAGCCCCCAGAATAGAAACCCAAGCTTCAAACAGCGCGGCTAGCGAGCGTACCATAGCGTAGCCTAGCGTAGCAACGTGTGGCCGGTTTCCCGGCAGCACGGTGCGGTGGCCGGCCCCCCAGGGGGGGCCCCCTTTATCAGGGGTTGGGCGGCTGGTTTAACTAAACGGCCCTGGTTCGTACCCTGGGTGGCCCCGCAGACGGCCCCCTGGCCTAGATGGCCGCCCGTTGACACAAATTTGAAGAACTGGCTGCCTCTGCCTCTGCCTGCTGTTGAAGTGTTACTGTTGAGTGTTGGACAAGTGAGGGAAGGGGAGGGAGGTGGGGGGAGGAGAGAAGGGGGTCCAGGCTGGGCTGACCATAGCAGTGCTCTCTGTGGGGTGTGTGTGTTTTCATTGAGAA
>NC_082387.1:7460309-7490309 GCF_031168955.1 Gadus macrocephalus | reverse complement strand
AGGCAGCAATTTGTCTGTATTTTTTTCATGCGAAAGGGCTCTGTATGTGTGTGTCTGTGTGTGTACCAATATTTGCCGTCCAAAAAAAGGAAACGCGGCACAGAAGTTCCTACTCGTCGGCCACAAGCTCCAGTGGCCCGGACCCAAAGTAGCTTACTGTGAAGCTTCTGTACGCAGGGTGTGAGCTCTCGTCCCCTGAGAGACGTCTCTTCATGCTATTTTCACCACGTAAACACAAATGATGGACGAAAGGATTAAGGGAATTAGGATTGTTAATTATGAGTCAACCTTGTGGGTCATGCTACTGTTATTCACTATTTTAAATAGATATAGATAAATAAAATAAAGATTTGGGCCAACATTTTGGGTTTCTGCATTTTTTTTTTTGTTGTCAGTTGCACAGGTTCACGAGATGGTTTACAATGTCGCAATTGTGCAGATTCAATTAACCTGTAAAACGTAACTTGGTTTCCCACCCTTAACAGCTAATTGGATGATGAGATGGTCCAGGAAAGGACAAGAGCATGAAACTGACGTAGGAATTATATTGAATCATCAGTTTTCCACCCTTCACAAGTTTCCCTCGACACTCGTCAACTCGGTGCAATGCAAGCTAGCTGAGATTCATGCTGGGAAGCAGGTGTTGCTCTCTGTTCGCAACCATTTTATAGACTCACACACAAACACACACAGAATTGGCATACAACTGTCTGGACAGAAGATGTTGTTAGTATGGAATACTTTGGAAAGCATATAGTCTGTCTGAGTAGGACAGAATATATCACCCAAACATGTTCGTAGTTAGCATGATGTGTAGCGATAAGTTTGGTCAATCGTTGGCTAATATTAAACCATAATCCTTAAATCACATCCCTTCTTAACTACTTCAGAAAAACATAACAAAAAAATAAAACAAATGCCAAAGTTTAAATACAGGAAATACACTCTAAGTAGTTATTGTATTATATCATATAGATAAAAAACAGTAAGAAAGTAGTAGGCCCATAAATAAATTAAATTAAAGAAAATTAGCAGCAAAGGGTTAACAAAAAAAAAAAAAAGTGTAGTTTGGGGACTAATAAATATCTAATAAATAAGCACCAAATACCATCACAACAAGCCTTGTTTGTTATGAATTTGTCCATTCATTTATTTCATCCATAAAGTACCCCAAAATGACATAATCTCTCCGAGGCAACAGGGTTTCCACTGGAGTTTTCACATGTTCCCCCTTTGTAGTACTCTTTCCATCATTATCTCCCTGAATATTTTCCACAGGACTAATCTCCTGCAGTCTCCGGTTACCGTGGAAAAGATGACCTCACGGCCAGCAGCAGCAGCAGCAGCAGCAGCCGCCGCCGTCTGTGAAAGGGCTCTGTGTTTTCCTGCTCCCTCACCCCAGGGTGCCACTGGCACGCTCACCCACTGGGGTTCCCAGCACTGAGCCAGGAGGGTCCTTTCCACCGCCCCGCCGCCTGCCAGCCAGGCCCCCAGGACCTGGGCCCCGCATATGCCCCTAGTGTGCGTTCATGTGGGCCAGGTGATTCTGTGTCCGTGCATTTTTCAGTTAACGAGCTTCTGTAGAAGAACGTATGTGTGTGTGCGTGTGTGTGTGTGTGTGTGTGTGTGTGTGTGTGTGTGTGTGTGTGTGTGTGTGTGTATGTGTGTGTGTGTGTGTGTGTGTGTGTGTGTGTGTGTGTGTGTGTGTGTGTGTGTGTGTGTGTGTGTGTGTGTTAGTGTGTCTGTGTGTATGCCTGTGTGTGCGTGCATTTGCGTGCTTCTGTGTTTGCGCAATGACCTTCCCTTCAACTCTCTTAACTTCAGTGACCGTCTGAAATATAAAATATTGCATGAACCTTGTGAAACGGAACCCAGTTACCAAAAATAAGACACCATAACGCCCCCTTCCATTTTAACTCTCCATCTTTAACAGTCTGCGTCTTTGCAATAAACCTCCAAACGCGATCCAAATTGAGAATTAAAATGCTTTGCATTAAATTCTTTTCTGTTTTTCTCTACACCGATCGGGGACCTAAATCCGAGCTTTATTCAGTTACAGCCGTAACTTCCAATCAAAGCGCGCCAGAGAGCTTCTGGTAAACCGGCATCACGCGGACACAGCAGGGAGCACCGTAAACGGTAATTCAATGGGGAGCACAGAAAGTGGTGAAGCCACAATGTGTTACGTCTGTGGCACGGTTAATACAAAATTACGCAACTTATTGTGATCTCGCGTCCAAACATATGTTTCAGCGTGCGGTGAATCCATGAGGAAATTACAACCAGTTATTGAACCCATTAAGTTAATCATTTCGTTCACAGAGTGTCTGTAGGGCAGTAACGGTGTTGAGAGGGATTGTTTTCTAACTGTTAGCTATCAATCACACTCCACAAACGATGTATTTCCCCAAATGCCCTCTCAAGGCATCTGACCACATTGGAATAACAAACAACAGCACTGGGAAGTTAGAACACTGGGTCCAGTGTAAGCTGTTCTCTGCTCTGTGATATAAGACTGCGATTGGCAAACAACAAAAGGTCTTGGTGGACAGCACAAGCAGAAATTATGGATTCATAATTTTAGTTAAGAATATGTGAAAAGCATGAACCCAACACACTCTTGTTTTCAGAAGATGAAGGAAGTTATGTTACTTCCTGCAGTTTCAGATCTGTCTGTAGCAGATCCCATTCAGATGTGTCCGCTTACCTTAGGGCTATTTTCACTAGCTTGGTATGTGGAGACTGAGACCAGATACCAATAAATTTTCTGGGAGATAAACCCCAATCTTTATTTTCAGATCTGTATCACTTGCAGCAGATGCATGCAAAGAATTGTAATGGAAAATCTGACTGTATTCGTGTCTCTCACAGGATGTCAATGCAAATGAGAGGACCAAGCATTGATCCATGTGGGACTCCAAGACCTCTCAATGGAACACCCTCGGTTTGTCCATATAGAGTGTAGATAACGTCATTCAACACCAGGAGACAAGGAGAGTTGCCATGCCATGTGAAGCAGTCTACATTCATTCCTGCAGTCCCCTGTTACAAAAGCGATTCCCGTTGCGTTGACATGATGGAGATGGGGACCTCGGTGCTCAACTACAAGTGAAAGAGCTGTCGTGTTGTATGTATTAAAAATAGGGGTGGTGCGCACATCCAAAGGTAATCCACAGGTGCTAGAGAATAGTGTTGAATATAAGAAAAAGGAGGGTCTGCACACTGTATAAATGCTCCTGAAGTGGATTTATTAACAGGCAATGTTTCGATGGCTAGGGATCTTCATCAGGGTTGTATGTATGCATATCAGCATGTGTGTGGGTAGTTAATCCTCGAGTAACCAACAACGAACAGTCAGAAATTGCAGTAATCAGTCCATGCGGGAACGTGCTAGGGGAGCTCTATGCTGGCTTCTGCGTCGTCAGCAAACCTTGCCCGTTTGCTGACTGTTGTCAGACTAACAGTTAATTCAAAACATTTCTCGGAGCAATGCCCCATAACTAGTGTGGGGGGATTATGGTGTTAGAGACACATCAGATTGATAACAACAGAAAAATAGAACTGCGCACACGTTAACCTGCAGTTAATCACTCACCTTATAAAAACACCCAACGGTGAATTTGATCCACCCTGACTCACAGTGGAAACATACATTTTAACGAGGGTGAGGTTTAAGGGTCAGCAAATTTGTGCGACTCATGGACAAGTATGACTCAATTCGTGGAATTTATTAGTTTTTATTGTTCAAAATTCATGCTTTCTGTCAAAGCCAAGACACAGAGTACCCTGACCCAAACCACTGATGTCCTGGAGATACAACATTACAATCTCATCGCATGCAAAACCGATGCAAGACGGATTGTTTGGAGACGTCAACAATATCAGCATTTGAAAATCTTTACTGACCTCTATAAATAATCAGGTTGAAATAATTACAACCTCAAAACGTACGGCTGCTTTCCAGTTATCCTTCAAATTCTAAAACTTATACCAATATAATATTACTATTTACTTAAATATGCCATTATTTTCTTGCTTTGGAAACAAAACACACATATTCTCTGTTATTGATGTGATATCCTGACAGAATAAAGATTTCTTTGAATATCTTTATTGAATCCACTGTGTCAGTAAATGTTAGAAAAAAAGGTCCAAAGTGGAGCGGCGGTCTGCAGAAAAAAACACTACACTCTCTTCAGTTTCAACACAAATCAAAAACTGAATAGATATTTTTCCCTTTAAGCCCCAAACAGGGCTCCAGGCTGTAAAGAGAACATAAAGGTCTATGCCCTCAGGCAAGAGGAACCTGATGCCGTTGTGTCAATTCCAGTCAGTCTGTTACATTCACATTGCAGCTAATTACCCCAGTTTGCTTTTCTTCCAAGTACAACTTTAGGCATAAGTTATTTTTGCAAGAATGATCACCCCAGTCACTAGTCACTGTATAAATGTGAACAAATAAACACACACACACACACACACACACACACACACACACACACACACACACACACACACACACACACACACACACACACACACACACACACACACACACACACACACACACACACACACACACACACACACACACACACACACACACACACACACACACACACACACACACACACACACACACACACACACACACACACACACACACAGTACTACTGGAATTGTACTGAAATGCACAGCTGGATAAATGAAGACACTCTCTTATACTTCTCAGACTGCTGCTGCCCAACAAGGAGAGTGAGCTGAACACTGATGGACTCATTGCCAGTAAAAAGGTCATTCAGACTATTTTTGTCCATGCTGGGGCCTGACTGGAAGCAGAACAGAGAAAACTCTTGAAACCTTTAGGAGAGAGACAAAAATTGATGGGTTCAGTGATGGAAATACGCCTTTCATTAAACACAACAGAGGAGACCCAGGAGCCGAGACAAAATGGATTCTCTAATAGGTGCGATTTAAAAAGGGGATATTGGACCCTCTGAGAGAGGTAGGAATTGGTCACAGAACTGTTATAAAAGATTAATTTGTACGCTGTTTTGATGTTAAAATACAAATTGTGGAGCTTATAGTTTCATGTGATATGAACTGACTGTTAACCGCATCCTGAAATGACGCCAGCACAACACAAAAATATATCTTCTGTTGGAAAAATATGCTGCAATGAATATGGAATTCATTTAATAAAAATTTTATATCTTGTAGTCTCTGGGTAGAGAAAATAAGAATTAAAATGAAAGATTGACATTGCGACCACAATGGCCGTCTCCTATAGAAAGTATCATTAGCATCAGTCATGTTACCAATCTCAGCCAATCAGAAAGAAGAATTGCTCTCAGTGTTTAGTTACACTTTGAAGGATATATGTTGAAACCATAACAAATTAAATGGGTCCATCTGAAAGCATTTATGTAGATTATGTTCAAACCCTGAATGGATTTAATGTATAAATCCTTGTAGACAGATTTATTAAGAGCAATGTACAACTGGGTCTGGTCTGAAACATGAAGTTGATAGAGGTAGACCATTTTAATTAATAAATTAAGTAATCGCAAAATAATATAGATTTAAAAAAACGAGCCCAATATGGTTATAGTGAGCAATATAAAAAGTGCAGATCCAAGTTTGAATGATGGTGTAATTAATCTGTTCGGGAGAGTTAAACAGACAACATGAGAGTATGAGATACATCTCATGCCCATTGCCAAGATTAAACTGAAGTATATTCAGAACAGGGAATGAGAGACTATTAATAACCACCAGAAAGAGCATCCCCTGTTACTTCTCCCTGTTCCTTCGGTTTTCTAGGGGTTGTCCACAGTAGAGTTTTCTCAGGCTTTGACCCAGCCGTCAGAGATCCAAGGTTGGGGTGGTGTGTTTGTGAATGTGTGTGTGTGCGTTTGGTTGTGCGTATGTGTGTATGTGTGTGCGTGTGTGTGCGTATGTATTTGTGTATGTGGGCGGATTCTTCTGTCTCCTGGGCTGAATCCGTCCCCAAGAAGAAGGATAAATATGTCATCTGTGGGTCACTCGGAAATCAGGGTGGGGGGGTTCGGCTGTGTGTTGGTTGGTATGTGTGTGTGTGTGTGTGTGTGTGTGTGTGTGTGTGTGTGTGTGTGTGTGTGTGTGTGTGTGTGTGTGTGTGTGTGTGTGTGTGGGGGGGGGGGGTGGGGGGGGGATGTGTGAGGAGGGCAGGTTGTTTTTGTTGCAGCAGTAAGGTCTCCCTCACCGACCACACTGATGGCCACGCCGCGACCACTCTCAGGGCTGTTCCGTCTGCCGCTGAGCGGCCACCACATGAAGGGAGAGGGTGGGGAGGCTTAGGAGGGAGGGGGGTAGAGAAGGGAGGGCAGGGAGAGGAGGGAGAAGAGGGATAGGAGGGTGCCAGGCCTCTGTGCCTGAGGCTAGGACGGGGTAGGAAGGAAGGCTTGCCAGCACAGATGGAAGGAAGGAAGGTCAGGTGCTTTCATGATCCGCAGTGTTGTTACTCATGGGGAATTCAATCTGCCCCCTACACACACATTAATGATGTGAGACATTAATTTACATTTACATTTAGGGCATTTAGCAGACGCTTTTATCCAAGGCGACTTACCTCAAGTACATTTGTCATAAGAAATTAAACAGTAAAGATGTTCATAGAACCAAGTGCAAGTACTAACAATCGCTAGGCTAACCCATTCCCCGTGTACAGCAATGATAGCAGCTAGCAGATGCTACACAATTAAGTACTATGAATAAGTGCAATGTAGAATAAGAGCGCATAATAAGTGCATACATTAAGTGCCAGGACATACAACATACAATAGTGGTCGGAACGGGCTGGGTAGCTATGCAGAGTCGAGGTGAACTCTGAACAGGTGAGTTTTTTGCGGAAGCTGGTGAGCGACTCTGCGATCCTGACGTCGGCAGGGAGCTCGTTCCACCACTGAGGTCCCAAAACAGAGAAAAGTTGTGACTTTGTTGATCGACCTTTGCTTGCTCTCAGCGATTGGCGGTACCAGACGTCCAGCTGAGGTAGTTGAGCGGAGGGATCGAGCTGGGGTGTGTGGCTTTAACAATGCTTGGAGGTAGGCAGGGGCAGTTCCATCGACTGCCTTGTATGCCAGTACCATCATCTTGAATCTGATACGAGCTACTACAGGGAGCCAGTGGTGGTCCCGGGAGAGGGGAGGTCACATGGGAGAACTTCGTTAGGTTGTACACGAGGCGCGCTGCCGCATTCTTGGTGCGCTGCAAAGGTTTAATCGCAGAGGCAGGGAGTCCAGCCAGGAGCGAGATGCAGTAGTCGAGGCGGGAGATGACCAGGGATTGGACTAGAAGCTGAGCTGCTTCCCTTGTGAGGAAGGAACAGATCCTGCGGATGTTTTAAAGTGCAAATCTGCAGGATCCGGCCACCACAGGGATGTTTGCGGTGCAGCATAACTGATTGTCCAGTACCACACCGAGATTTCTGGCAGTTGGAGAAGGAGATAGAGTGATGTTCTCAACAGTGACCAGTAACAGTGTCCATGTGTGGGCAATTTTTCCCTGGCATTAGGAGGAGCTCAGACTTATTGAGGTAAAGCCTCAGGTGATGGGCAGTTGTCCAAGTGCTGACGTGTGCCAGACATTCAGATATGCGTGTTGCAATCAGGGCTTTGTCAGATGAGGGGAAAGAGAGAAATAGCTGAGTGTCGTCAGCATAGCAGTGATAGGAAGAGCCGTGTGATGTAATTACAGAGCCCAGAGATCTGGTATAGAGGGAGAATAGAAGAGGCCCCATTACCGAGCCTTGAGGGACACCAGTTTCAAGCGTGCAAGGTTTGGACAAGGAGCCATCTGGTGGTTCACCGTGTCAAATGCTGAGGACAGGTTGAGAAGAATGAGAACCGATGAGAGGGACGAGGCTCTGGCAGCACGGAGGGACTCAGTCACCGCGAGGAGAGCCGTCTCAGTGGAGTGTGCCTTCTTCAAGCCTGACTGGTCATGAAAAACGCTGGAACACTGCCTGAAGTGAGGGAGGAGTTGAAAAGTGTGGTGAGAAATGGCAGGATGTCGCTTGAGACAGCCTGGAGGAGAGAGGAAGGGATTGTGGCAAGGTTGGTTAGATGTTATTATTCTGTTGACCTTGTCGGAGGTGAGAGGGATAAATTGGGTAAAGACAGAGGTGGGGATGGGAGGAGGGAGGATGGAGGCAGGGATAAAAGAGGAGCTAATGTCCTTTACCTTCTGGGTAAAGTAGGTAACAAAGTCATCAGTAATGAGGCAGGAAGAAGGTGGAGGGGAGGCAGTGTTGAGGAGGGAAGAGAACAAGGAAAACTGTTTCCTGGGGTTTGAGGAGGAGTTGATTTTGGTGCGGTAGAAGGCAGATTTGGCTGTCGACACAGTGGAGGTGAAATCAGAGAGAAGGAAAAGATAGTGAGATAGATAATTAGGACAGTCTGATCCCTTCCATTTCCTCTCAGCTGCCAGCAACTCTGCTCTATAAGTCTGCAGAGATTCAGACAGCCAAGGAGGTGAGGGTTGAGAATCGCGCAGGTCTGGAGTGGAAGGGACAGAGCGAGACCAAAGAGGAGGAGATGGCGGATAGCAGAGTGTCGGAGGATTCCTCGGTGGATAGTTGAGAGAATCGTTCGACAGAAGGTAGTGAAGACAGAACAGTTGAGGCAAACGTAGAGGGAGAGAGAGATTTGAGGTTACGGCGGGGGGTGACAATGTGGGGACTAGAGATGAGGGGGGGGATAGTGTTAAGTCAAAGGTGACGAAAAATTTGGTTAATTCAGGTAAGTGCAACTTCTCTGGCAGGATGTTGAAGTCGCCAAGGATAACGAGTGGCATGCCATTTTCAGGAAAGCAGCTGAGAAGGGCATCCATCTCGTATTAGAAGTCACGAAGGGGACATGGAGGACGGTAGATCACCACAATGCAGAGCTTGATAGGTAGGGTGACAGTGACAGAGTGGAATTCAAATTCAGATCAGGCCATGTGTTCTAGTGGAGAGACCTAGCATGACCACATCGGCGAGATGAGGAATCCGGCCCCTCCTCCTCACCCTGATGGTCTAGGGGTGTGTGAGAATGAGTAGACGGTGGAGAGGGCAGCAGGAGTAGCACTTGACAGACTTGGATCACTCCAGAGTTCTCTGGAGTGATCCAAGTCTCTGTCAGGGCCAGGAAGTGGAGGGTCATGAGGGATGCGCAGGCCGAAATGGAGTCTGCCTTCTTGACCGCTGATTTGGCAGTTCCAGAGTCCCCCCATCACTTCAAGGTCAGTGTAGGCAAGGGTCGGTGGATGGCACAGACTGGATGGGTTGCTGCGCCGAGCAGAGGATCTAGGGTGGCGTCGTCTATGAGTGGAAATCCTGACGATGAGTGAAGTACACATAGCTACAATAGGGTGGCTTCCCTGGTCTTCCTCGAGGGACTCCCACAGAGAGACTCCCTTAGTCTTTGTTTCCCAGGTCTTAGGGTTAGGGACTCCCACAGAGAGACTCCCTTAGTCTTTGTTTCCCGGGTCTTCGTTTGCAGGGTCCTGATGCTAATAATAGCTAGCCTTTAATCAGTGGTTCTCAACCTTTTTTGAGCAAACGCCCCCCTGACCTTACCCTGATCCTCTGGCGCCCCCCCGCCCCTCCACGTGTTATATTGCTTAAAGTTGTCAATGCATCGATTTTCATTTATTTTGTGTTGATCACTAATAGCAATGAATGCCCTCTGAGTCGGTTTTGGTGCAAAAAATATATATTCATGTTCATGACATGCAAATGTCTCTCCTCTGATTGGCTAACAGCACTGTCCATCATTGTAATAAACCCAATTAAACTTCCAGAGCGACAGGGGGGGGGGGGGGATTTTGAGAGAGAGAGAGAGAGAGAGAGAGAGAGAGAGAGAGAGAGAGAGAGAGAGAGAGAGAGAGAGAGAGAGAGAGAGAGAGAGAGAGAGAGAGAGAGAGAGAGAGAGAAGAGTTGAGGAAGAAATTGTTGGCTTGAACATTCATACACCGTGACCGCGGTGTGGGCACTCCCGCGACTCCCGGCCGCCACGTCTCCCGCGGTGCCGCAGCCCGGGCAACGCGGACACCACGAAAACAGATTGCGCGCAGAGGCCTAATTAGGCATATATATTTTGTATTTGAAATGCAACGGTCTATTCGTGGAGACTACGCTCAGAGCAGGAGGAGGAAGGAGGAAAACAGGCTATGAAACTAAATTTGATTTTTTTTTCTTGCTATCGGCCATGTTTGATTGTGTTGTGTTGGTTATTGAACTGTTAACCCACGTACTTGGGTCATGTTTATCAGCGTTACTATAGAGATCATGACGATAGATGATGTAACGGGAGTCCGTGCGTGTGCAGGAACGAACCGCGCTGTATTATCACTGTTCCACTGCGCATAGACAGTAAAAAGTAGCCGAGACGAGAGGGGTTAGAAACCAATTAATGAAAATAGGCTATTTATTTCAGGTAGCCTATTTTTTCACCCAATAAAAATAAAAACAATGAAAGTTTAAAATCCCCCCCAAAAAATGGAATCACGTTCCCAGCGCCCCCCTAGGTTGTGCGAACACCCCCCAGGGGGCGGTACCGCCCCCGTTGAGAAGAAACCATGTCACCTTGTGACTGAAACTAGCCTCAACGACCTATTACTAAAAACAACAACAGCAGCAAAAACCAACACAGCAACAATAGGGTTAAAGTTAGTACAACCAATTGCAATGCTAAACACCTAGAGTTCTTAGTTTCAAGACTCACCTACAGCCAGATATGAGACAACCTTCTTAAACACAAATATAAATGTAACCACATTCACATGGGAATGCGGAATAGGTTGTTTATTGGCCGAGGGGATTTCGACGCATTCACACATCCTGAGTCTATGTTTTAGTTATTTCTGCGACGCATTAAGATGAAAGGGAGATAGGTTCCTCTGTTATGGGAAAAAAATACTGAGGTTTATAGGAAGTATAAGAAAAATCTTCACAACACTGTTCAGTCATCATGACAGGTGTACATCGTTGGACCAGGTTTATCCTAGTTTAATGTATTTACTTCTTTTGGTTAGCCGACTGAGGTCTTGAGCATTTGAAGCACGCTTTTCAACACCTCAGTGTGGCTTCTTGAGGAAGTGATGATGTTGTGCTTCTTCAAGTGTGAAGCGAGCGTGGACAACAAAGCAACGCACACAGACAGGAAGTGCTAGTTGTATATCATCGCGGACCACCGGCACACTTGGAATTCTGTGTGTTTGTGTCAGCGCCCGTGTGCGCGCCCTTGTGTGTCTGTGTGTGTGTGTGTGAGTGCTTTACGAACTGTAACTCTGTTGACAGATCACAACTCCTAATGGTTTTAATTACTTTGACTGCGGTTGCTAATTACTGTAATCGCCTGCAGATGTGCCAACTACTTTTGCGCTTCTGCCTGTGTCCAAGGCAACGGCAACCGAGGTGTAAACAAACAAAGTAGAGTAAGCAAGTACAAACAGCTAAATCGATGTAAAATATGCATGTATGACAGAGAAAGAGTATGCACGTTATGTTTCAAAACTATTCGAAACTATTTGCAGGCGTGGTATTTCTTCAAAAAAGTTATTGTTGGACTGTTGACTTGTTTATCCGTCTGCAAATACACAAGAACGTTTCCAGGCTGTGAGAGAGTTCACTTTTGTCTAAGCCTAAGAGTGATTCTGCATTAATAACCATCTCACCATCCAGACGTATTGGCTGCGGTGTAGCTCAAAGACAGTAAGAGAAAGAGGGGACTCTTGTCTTTGTGGATATGGGCGTGTTATTCCTTCAACGTCAATGTCAAATAACTGCACTGTGGATGGATTTTTATGGTCAAATTAACAGAATTTTCCTTCGATGTGAACATATGGTCGAACAAAGTATGACATCGTCTCAGGGGAAAGAGTGTCATTTTCTCATGAATTCAGGGCAGACCGTTCCTTCTCAGACTGACAGCTCCTCAGACAGAAAGTACTTCAGACAGACAGCTCTTCAGACAGACAGCTCCTCAGACAGACAGTACCTCAGACAGACAGCTCTTTAGACAGACAGCTCGTCAGACAGACAGCTCGTCAGACGGACAGCTCCTCAGACAGACAGCTCTTCAGACAGACAGCTAGTCAGACAGACAGCTCTTCAGACAGACAGCTATTCAGACAGACGGCTCGTCAGACAGACAGCTCGTCAGACGGACAGCTCTTCTGACAGACAGCTCTTCAGACAGACAGCTCTTCAGACAGAAAGCTCCTAAGACAGACAGCTCCTCAGACAGCCAGCACTTCAGACAGACAGCTCGACAGACAGAAAGCTCCTCAGACAGACAGCTCCCAAGACAGACAGCTCCTCAGATAAACAGCTCCTCAGACAGACAGCGCTTCAGACAGACAGCGCTTCAGACTGACAGCTCTTCAGACAGACATTACTGTGAGGTCATCCCAGGCGTTCAGAGGATGGAAAACTGATTCTCTGTCAGCAGAATCTTTTGATGCTTTCAGAACCGCATGAAAAACTCAAACTTATAGCTGCAATGTATAGATTTATATACATTAATAAATGATAATAAGACATTTCTCATGAATTCAGGGCAGACCGTTCCTTCTCAGACTGACAGCTCCTCAGACAGAAAGTACTTCAGACAGACAGCTCTTCAGACAGACAGCTCCTCAGACAGACAGTACCTCAGACAGACAGCTCTTTAGACAGACAGCTCATCAGACAGACAGCTCGTCAGACGGACAGCTCTTCAGACAGACAGCTCTTCAGACAGACAGCTAGTCAGACAGACAGCTCTTCAGACAGACAGCTCCTCAGACAGACAGCTCTTCAGACAGACAGCTCGACAGACAGAAAGCTCCTCAGACAGACAGCTCCCAAGACAGACAGCTCCCAAGACAGACAGCTCCTCAGATAAACAGCTCCTCAGACAGACAGCGCTTCAGACTGACAGCTCTTCAGACAGACATTACTGTGAGGTCATCCCAGGCGTTCAGAGGATGGAAAACTGATTCTCTGTCAGCAGAATCTTTTGATGCTTTCAGAACCGCATGAAAAACTCAAACTTATAGCTGCAATGTATAGATTTATATACATTAATAAATGATAATAAGGGTAAAATAATTATCCATTCATTAAAATGATTTATTACAGTAATAAGCAAAAATTAACATTTAATAAACAGTTATTTTAGAGTTAACAAATGGTCTAATTATCATTTACTAATGCTGTTCCTCCTTACTAATGCTTACTAAACGGATAATGTTATATTTCCATTATGGTAAAGTTTTACCATATATATTTAGAATGCGAGAGAGAGAGAGAGACAGAAAGAGAGAGAGAGAGAGAGAGAGAGAGAGAGAGAGAGAGAGAGAGAGAGAGAGAGAGAGAGAGAGAGAGAGAGACACAGTCAGAGACAGAGTCAGAGAGTGTGAGACAGACAGACAGACAGACAGACAGACAGACAGACAGACAGACAGACAGACAGAGAGACGCACGACGGGGTACTACACATGCTGCCCATGGGCATGCCCTCCGGGGCACTGGGCTTCTGGAAAGGCTCGACCGAACCAGAGCCGCCCCTTAATGAATTCCCCGTTGCCTGCTCATGTCAGGAGCAGCGGGCGGTAAGTGGCTGAGGCCCTGTTTAATGGGGTGGATACTAACCTCTGCTTCTGTAATGGTTGGCAGGGCCTGGTGGGTTTCTGTCTTACCTTGAGCTGCTACGGGGCATGACGTGTACTGTAAACAGGGCTTTAACGGCACTGACTAACATAGATGACCGGGAATGGGATGTGGTGGCGACGATGATCTTATAGTGTGTGTTTGTGTGTGTGTGTTTGTGTGTGTGTTTGTGAGAGTGTGTTTGTGAGAGTGTGTATGTGAGAGTGTGTTTTTGTGCGTTTGTGTGTGTGTGTATGAGAGAGTTTGTGTGTGTTCTTTTGAGAGTGTGTGTGTATGTGCGTCTGCGTGTTTGCGTGCATGTTTGTGAGTGCATGCTTCTGTTTGTGTGTGTGCGTGTGTCTGCATGTGTGTGTGTATGTGTGTGTGTGTGTGTGTGTGTGTGTGCATGCACGTGTGCATCTGCATGTGTGTTTGTGCATGCATGCCTGTGTGCATGTGTGCATGTTTGGGATGCACAGCATGGCGTAATAGGGTTGGTCGGCTACTAGAAGGATTACCTCACCTGTATAGCAGGTAATGAGCATCAGGCTAGCTGGAGCTCACGCTAACTGAATGTAAGGAATACAGTAAATACACAGCACAGAAGTCCACGTAAATAGTTCTGAAGTTACCGCAGAGCTTCATGCGGCTTCATGACGTTATGAGAAAATACTAAGGATATGGAAATGGTTCATAACACGGTGTAATTCGATTCCTTAAGGAACTCGGAAAAACATCATCTGCCACGTCAACACCAGTGGACCATACTGTTGTTGGGGATGTGGGTGAGTGAGTGAGTGAGTGAGTGAGTGAGTGAGTGAGTGAGTGAGTGAGTGAGTGAGTGAGTGAGTGAGTGAGTGAGTGTGTTTATGTGATTGTTTGTCTATATGTATCTAAAGCCAAGCTTGTGACTCTAAGATCAGACTAATATTTCCGACCCCAAATTCTTACATTCTTTTGCATCTCCTTCACCATACTCTGTTTAATCCCTGCTGGCCACTTATACCAGGGCTGTATTTGACAAGCCATTTCAACAAATATTTGTTGTAATCATAATAATCGTTCTTTAACTGATTTACAGGCTGACAAACACAAATGCATTATTATGACGGATACAAAGAGCACCTCTCCACAACTCGAGACATTGCTTTCACCGCCTTTGTATATTTGCATATCTTGAATGCCGCTTTTTATAACCGTAACAAAGAACACGTGTAGTGCTAGTGTTAGTGTTAAACCTCATTCACAAAGATGGCCTCTGAACCGCTCATCGAGGCGACCCATCAGAGTGCAGCGCTCAAACCACCTGCATCCAGACAGCTCAACAGTCAGCCCATCCATGCCCGGAACCACCTGCACACCTGCACACCCTGAGCTCCAACTGGCTGGCCTATGGCCAGCCACAAGCTCTGACTGACACAGCATGTACGCTAGAAGATGACAGCTGTGTGCCTAGAGTGGGCTATTGGCTTGATGCTAAGGCCGGCTCGAGAGACAGTTATCGACATCTGTTTGTAGCTTATCGTATGTTGTACGTCCTTGCACTTAAAAATAGTACTTAGCATTGTGTAGCATCTTATCCTAGCTATCTTTGTTGTATACAGGGAATGGGTTAACCTAACGATTGTTAGTGTCTGGTTATATGCAGATAATTTTTGTGCCGAGAGCGATATATTGTTGTTTCTCTTTCTTCTGACAAATGGACTTATTGTAAGGCGCTCTGGAAAATAACGTCTGCTAAATGCCCAAAATATAAAATGTAAAGCTGTGATCGTGTAGCTGCTCAAACGCCCAAAACCTCTTTAACTCTGCTGTCGGTACGATTAGAGCGATGTTAAGAGAGAGAGAGAGAGAGATCAGAGAGATTTTGAAATCAAACAACAAAAAGGTCCCATCCCTCACAACATTTCCCCACACTAAGTTTCACTCACACGAAAATACAAAGCTAAGCATTTTCTCACTGCGCATTTCACAATTTAGTCTACGGATTATATCTCTTTTCTAACAGATTTCCCCTTGATTTTAAGCCCTTAAAGCGTACTTACAGCACCTGAGTGAGTCTGAGGAATTTGCTTTCTGTATTTAATAATTCTACAGTTAATGATTTTTGCATGTTGTGAAGAAGAGGGAGAATTCCTTTTTTCTTATCTATCTTTAAATCTTCCATGGAAACCTTGACTCACTCTTCCACGCCAGGCAGACAGTAGCAGTGTGCACTGCCATGAAAACAGCGTTTCCACTTTCCGATGGAAACAGTTTTCATGCACTCAGCGGAGAATAGTGTTGGTTTAATAAAATGTCAGTATAATAAAATGTTTATTCATGCATGATGAATCTTGGCTCTTGGACTCTGTACTCAGCGCATTATCTAATCAACAGAACTGACCAGGAAACCAGCATGGTAATGCTGGATATGCACGCAGCAGAAGTAAATGGACAGTGGTAGACTGTGACGGTGATATTGTAAACTCGTCGGCACTTTAATGGATTCAGTGCCTGGCAGTGAATGCATGTCAAATGTACAATGTGTAAGAATAGGGGTTCCTGCTCATTACTGACCCCTCTGGTCGGTAAGTGAACTGCATCCTGTTCGAACTCGCCCATTGAGCGCAATGGAGAGCCAGCTCCATCGTTTGAGCCAATGAAAACCATAAACTAATGTTACTTATGATCAAAAACGAAACGTTCTACAAACTAGAAGGTTATGAATGAACAGACATTTCTTGAAATTATTTGCACTTCCTTTATTTTTCTAGGCAAATTCAATTCAATTCAAATTACTTTATTTTTCCGTTAGGAACTTCAGATGTGGAGGAGCAGCAGGGTGTGTCCATACCCAACAGTACATACAATAAACAAAAGAAAAACACGCACACACTCGCAAACATACACCATCAGCCCTGCAGAAAATAAAAATAAAAATCCTTGCCTAAGCCTAATAAATAAATAGTATTATTACCTCCATAGTGGAGGATGAATAAATAAATAATTTGAAAAGATTCCAGGTATTAAAACAAGATGATACAGTTCAAGGAGGGGTTAAACCATTCAAGAGTCTTATGGATGCCGGGACAAAACTTGACAGGGCTCTGTTTGTCCTTACTGTAGGGGCTCTGTATCTGCGGCCTGAGGGTAAGAGGGAATACTGGCTGTGTAGAGTGTGTGTGATGTCAAGGGTGATTTGTGTTGATTTCTGCTTAGTCCTTTTGTTGTATATATTGATGAGGGATTCCTGCTGTTGTCCAATTATTTTGCTGCTCAGTTTGATGATTCTGTTTAGTGGGTTCCTATGGATGTTGGACAGTGCTCCGAACCAGGAGGTGATGTTAAAGGTGATTATGGATTCAATGAAACATCTGTAGAATGCTGTCAGAACGGATTGGTGGACCTGGAGTTTGCGGAGTTTGCGAAGGAAAAAGAGACGTTGCTGGCACTTGGAGTGGATGATATCAGTATTTGTTTTGAAGTTGAGTTTGTGATCGATTGTTGTCCCAAGGTATCTGTATGTGTCAACCCTCTCTATCGGCTGGTTGTTAACAGTCAGAGTGGGGAAGGTGGAGGGGGCCTTACGGAAGTCTATAATTAGTTATTTTGTTTTGGTGATGTTGAGGTCAAGGCAGTTCCGCCTGCACCAGTCTAAAAAGGTGGCCAGCTCGGACTCGTTCTGATCTAATGAGTTGGTGGAGTCCATGATGACAGTGTCGTCAGAATACTTGATGTATGTGATGTCTGGGTTTGTGCTTCTGCAGTCGTTGGTGTAGAGTGTATAAAGAACTGGTGAGATGACAGAGCCCTGTGGAGCACCTGTAGAGATCCTTCTGGATGAGCTAAGGTGGCCGTTAACTCTCACTCTCTGGTGTCTGTCTGTCAGGAATGAGAGGACCCAGAGTATGAGGTGGGGATTGACATCCATCTGGCTTAGTTTTTGTCCCATTAGATGGGGTTGCACAGTGTTAAAGGCACTTGAGAAGTCTATGAACACCAGCCGCAGAAATGACTTGGGCTTCTCAAGGTGGGTGTAAGCTCTGTGCAGCAGCGTTAGTGTGGCGTTGTCTACCCCTCTGTGACGTTTGTACGCAAACTGAAGCGGGTCAGCATACTTACTGACCTCTGCCTGTAATTGTGTGAGAATTAGCCTCTCAAAGCCTTTCATGACCAGGGATGTTAAGGCCACAGGTCGATAGTCATTATCACAGGTTGGTTTACTCTTTTTGGGCACAGGGCATATGATGGAAGTCTTCCAGACTGAGGGGATAGAGTGTTCCGCCAGTGAGCGGTTAAAAAGGTGGCAGTAGACACCAGCAAGCTGGTTGCTGCAGGCCTTCAGCAAGCGGCCACAGATCTGGTCTGGCCCTGGTGCTTTATTTGGCTTCATCCTTCTCAACACCAGCTCAACCTCCGCCTGCTGCAGCTCCCGATTTACATAGCCCGGTATCCTAGCAGTGAGCTCCTCCATTAGCTTCTCCCTCGCCTGTGTTTGGTCCAATTTCTCAAACCTGCAGTAGAACTGGTTAAGGTTCTCTGCCATGTCAATGCAGTCTTTTGCCCCGGTGGTGGGAAGAGCTGAGTTGTTAATGGGGAGGCCAGCTAGGGTTTTGACACCTTGCCATGCATCTCTTGGCTTACCCTCCCGAAAGAGTTTCTCAACTCTCTTCCTGTATTCCATCTTTGCTGCTTTTAATTGTTGATTCCGTTTTTTTTTAATGAGTTTAGACTCAATTTTATTTCCAGAGAAGAATGCAATTTTCTTTTCATTCAGTGTTGATTTCAGGGCTTTTGTAATCCAAGGCTTGTTGTTAGAAAAAACCTTAACAGTCTTAGTATGGACAACCATTGCCTCACAGAAAGTTATGTAGTCAGTTACCACATCAGTAGCCTCCTCTAGGCTGTTACCCTGCGTTAGCACCTCCCACTCAGTGCACTCGAAGCAGGCCTGAAGAGTGTAAATTGCAGCAGAATCCCACTTTTTCACCTGCTTCTTTATAACACCCTCCCTTTGAAGCTTTGTGCGATAAGCGGGGATAAGATGGACAACGTTATGGTCCGCAGTAGCCTACTGAGAGGAGGTTTTCTAAATGCCTTGTATGCGTTCTTTATGTGGCAATATGTGGTTTGTTGTCATGGTGACTGTCAGCTGTGCGGCAGTCCCAGCCAATCACGGTGGGAGACTATCTATAAAGGCGGGCGTAGAGCACCTGTCGGCCTCTTGCTTGCCGTAGGCTGGGTCACGTTGCGCCTGGGCGTCCATTTCCGCTTCCGTGCGGTGACAGGTGAGCTGCCGGTCACGGCTGCATCTCTCTCGCATGTTGCCCATCCAGTACTAATTTTTGTTATTGTTTTGTAAAGGCTCTTGCTTGCCGGAGGCTGGGTCACGTAGCTCCTGTGCGTCTATTTCCGCTTCTGTGCAGTGATAGGTGAGCTGCCGGTCACGGCTGCATCTCTCTTATACGTTGCCTTTCCAGTGCTAATTTTAGTTATTGTGTTGTAAAGGGCTCACTTGGATGTTGCTGCTGGCTGCGCGCTGCTCATCGATACATAGCCGATGCCGCCTACTGAACTGTCGCTTTTGGATAGCGTCCCGTTCCCTGCTCCACGCCACGTTGGCCGGGACTGCCCGATTGGGTGGCCGACAGTAGCGGCGCAGCGGCGGCCAATCCACCTATAAAAACCACTGCTGCTTTGCCTCCACGTTATTACCGCCTTGCCAGGGCCAGCTCGGACCCGATCGCTTTGCCGTTCATTCGGCTAGCGATAGTTTGTTCCTTTTCCTGTTGTGTCGCTATCTCTTTTGTTTAGTTACATTCTAAAGTGTGTATGTTATGTAAGAGTTTTTGCTGATTTCTCCTTGTGTTTACTTATTATAGATTTTGTTTATTTAATTAATTTCTCTTATTATTATTTTGTTTCCATTATGTTTTCTAACTGGTTGCTCTGCGATCCCCCTCAATTCAGGTGCTGAGCCTACGGTGGTGGACTGGTGTCCTGGTCACGGTGTCCCTTTTGTATTGTGTTTGCATTTGGTTTATTTTTCATTTGTTTTACGTGTGGTGTTCCTGGGACCCCCTTTCCTTTGGATGCAGGTGTTCACAGTAGGTCTCGGCACTGATTGGATCTCGGCACCCAATTTCCCTCAGTGAGTAATTCTCTAGTTTTAAGAACAGACATTTTGTATAAATAAACGTATTTTTGTATGATCGAACTGCCGTCTCTGCCTCATTGCATAACGGACCTCAGTGCCTTTCCTTCATTTGTGCTAGCCCACTTAAAATAAATCTCTGGGTGAAATTCCCAGGGTGGCGTTGTCTGGCAATAATTAATGCTACCGATACTGCCTTAAGAAAAGGGGCATCACTCCATAGCTCGTGCTGCCACATTTACATTACCATAACAGAGGTCAATTGTTTTATCGCCTCTGGTAGTGCATGTAACATATTGTTGGTAAGTAGGAAGTATTTTATTTAGTCTACAGGCATTAAAATCCCCGAGGATGAGAACAGGTGAGTCGGGGGATGCGCATTCAATTTTGTGGACACATGCAGCTATGGCCTCAGATGCGCGTGTGACGTTGCCTGACGGAGGAATGTAAACAAGCAATAGGGACAATTGACTAAACTCACGAGGTAAATATTTGGGTCTAAATGACACGACAAGCAGCCCTAAGTCAGGTGTGCAGCAAGAGTCCTTCACAACAGCAGTTCTGCTCCATTCCTGATTTACGTAGACACACAGCCCGCCCCCGTGCCTTTTCAGGCTACTCACAGTGTCCCGGTCCAGTCTGAGCGGAGTTCCGAATCCGTCAATAGAGAGCTCCGAGTCTGCGATGTTATTATCCAACCAGGTCTCGGTGAGACAGATCAGGTTCGCCTGACTGTACGCCCATTGGCAAGCTATGTTCGCATGCAGTTCATCCAACTTATTCCGTAATGAGCGAACATTGGCAAGTACATGGAGGGGAGCGGTGGGCATTTCGATGTGCCGGTGAGTCGTTTCAGCCTCTGCCTTACTCCTCCTCTCCTACCCCGCTTCCTTCTCGAAGTATCCCGCCGACAATCGTGGTTGGGGCTATATCGTCTCAGTTCTCCGCAGTTTCCCAGATTTGGTGCTGAATAATCCAAATTCCGTAGTAGCAGCAGATCATCTCGGGAGTAGGCTACTGCAGAATTCCAATTCCGAGCCTCCCAAAAGCCGCGAGTGATCTGGCTATCCAAAGTAGCAGCAGCAGTAGTAGACACTTCATCTTAAAGTTTAATTTTATAAAGTTCCGGCAAGCTGGAAGCTCTTTGATCAAACCAGTAATCTAAGTAGGCATACGATGTACAATTCAATCACTTCAGCCAACTAGACACGGGACTAAAACGTAGACAAACAAATAGAACGCACAACAGGACGCACTAGAGACGCTCTCCACTTGTCGCCATGGCAGCGCCGACATGGTTTTGACAAAACTGTCTTGGATAAAAAAAAAAAAAGCCCACAGGCTTTTCTTTACCTCAAAGAGTATTGGTGAATATCTATTTGTTTTCATATATTGGCAATTTAAAGTGTATGCATGTGTGTGCCTTTGAGGCTCTATGCAGTTAAAATATGAGGGAAAGCATGACATGAAATTGGAAAATCCAGTAGGGATATATCAGACTGTAACCAGTCTTGTTTTGACTCAAGCTCGGTCTTAGATTTCTAGTTTCACACGACTTAATCCTCACCCCTCTTCATGAAGCCAGACTGGGCGTGACCCCGGCAGGGTTATGGTGCTGAGGTCAGTGGCCAGTAGCCAGTGGCTGGAGAAACCTCCCTTCTCCTCGCTTTCATGGCCTTGCTCAAGCCGAGACACGAAAACACATCAGCCCAGCTCTGACTCCACTCAAAAAGCAGAAAGGGTCTGGGCAAATATGAAATGTGTAACGCTCAACTCGAGCCAACGCACCACAGCATCCTGTTTCCTGTTCGTTGGGGTGTTGTTCTTTCAGGGTGTGAGGAATACCGAATACCGCCGAACCGAAGTGCAATGAGTCAGGGACACGAAATTGACGGTGGTTGATAAAGTGCTTCCATCTTCTGGATGAGGGGATTTCAACCAGGCGGGATATCCTTGGTGTATGCGTGTGTGTGCGTGTGTGTAAGGGTGTAAGGGTGTGTGTGTGTGTGTGTCTGCGTGTGTGTGTGTATGTGTATGCATGTGTGTGTTTGCGTGTGCGCGCATGTGAGCATGTGTGCGTGTGTGCGTGTTTGTGTGTGTGCACGTGTGTGTGTGTCTGAACAGAGCACATAGCGATTGCATGATTCACCTATTTCACGATGGTGTCTCAATTTCACGCTGCGGTGGGATGATGTGGTGTGGTCTAACTCTTCCTGAGTAAGAGGAGTCACGGCCATTGAGGCAGAATCCACTCCACTCCCCTCGGCTGTGCTGTGTTCGAACGGCGAGTTCATCTTGGCTAAATGCACTTCCTTTTCCATTCACCCAATGGATCGGTTCAATATATTATGCCCAACGAGAGGGCCGTGTAACTGGTAACACTGGAATCGTACTCGCATTACGTGGGCTCTGCCAAACTAACACAACCCATAACAAACGGCTCAATTCGACACAAGGGTGCGCTCTAATTGATTTGCATGTTGTATACACAAAACACAAGGGCTTGAAAAGCTGTTGAAAGAGGGCATTCCCCCCAACTCCAACCCCATCCCTACCCCACCCCAACCCCAGCCCCCAACCCCAGCCCCCAACCCCTTTGCCCTTTCCCCTCAGAGCCGACTGAACCTCTCGCCTACCGTCTATGAACGAAACCTGCAACGACACAGCGACCCAGGCTACAGAGACGCTTTCCCCGGGGCCGGGCCCCGTCCCAGCTGCCAGCTGGGCCTAGCCCTCTGAAGGCAGAGCTCTGCAGAGCGGGGCGTGCGGTTAGCTCGCGGCTAACCAGTGACCATATTATGAGCTGAAACCCGAGGTCCCTACTCTAAACCCTAGCAGGGGTTCAAAGGCGCTGCGGCGAGGGCTCTGGTGAGCGGGCCGCTCGGTCATGTGCCCGTACGCTCAGATGGCTGATTATTGCGGTGGTGTTCGGGCGCGCTGGTTCACATGCACATGCGTTCCTACAGCGGAGTGCGCCCCAGTGAGCGGGATAATGAATGAACTGTGCTGGGATTGGGTGCAGGTTCAAATGGCCACCGGTGCCCTTTCATCTTCCACGCGTGTGTGGTTTGGGTGCAGGGGTTTTGTCAGGCTGCGAGGGAGTTCCTTAAACAATAAGGGTAAGCTCTCTGTGGCAGACGTCCCAATCAGAGGGCAGGGAGTCGCTGTCGCTGAATAACAGGGTGCTAATGAGGGTGCAGAATATAAATACGTCACCCCCACCGTGTGTGTGTGTTTGTGTGTCTGTGTGTATATGTGAGAGGGTGTCTGTGTGTGTGTGTGTGTGTGTGTGTGTGTGTGTGTGTGTGTGTGTGTGTGTGTGTGTGTGTGTGTGTGCATGAGTGTGTGCATGAGTGTATTTGCACAATATTGCATTCTATTAATTGCTTCTACATTCTTTGCAACTGTCAATACTGAATCAATCAAATGATAATAATGTTGATTATGTGGGTTTGTGTGTGTGTGTGTGTGTGTGTGTGTATGGGGTGTGTGTGTGCGTGTGTGTGTGTGTGTGTGTGTGAGTGTGGGTGTGTGTCCGTGTGTTGGTGTGTGTCTGTATGTATGTGTGTTTGTATGTTTGTGTGTCGTTGCGTTTGCGTGTGTGTGGGTGTGTGTCCTGGATCCTCAAAAATGATTCAACCAGATCAAGAAAGAGCCAACATCTGGCAAAATCTTGCTCCATGTGTCTTCTTTATCGGGGAGCCAATGCACATCTGGAGGGAGGGAAGCTTTCTATGGTCCTGACTGACTCGGCCTCGGGTGCGTGTGCGATCAGACAGCATTGTCTTTGTGTTTTGAAAGACGGGACCTAAATAAAGTGAAGAAGAGGAGCGGTGTGCGCTGTGGTTGTCCTGCGTTTATCCAATAACTCCCGTTTCCAGCTCTCCCTTTCTCTTCTGTTTTAGTAATCAGCCGACCGCTCCGCAGCCTGTCCCCTCCCCCGCTCATGGTGTAATCTGATGGAAATCGCCCGAAATAGAGACAGGATAAAATGCGTGGTCTGTTTCATGATGGTTTCCAAAGAGGTTATTCTCAGAAGTCATGACATCTGCTTCCCCTGGAAGACCGATTGCCTGTTCTAGCGGAGCCTCTGCTGGATTTATCATCCATCAATGATAAATCATGAGGCCAGAGTTGACTGTAAACACAGAATCATTCATTTGATTAAATTCAATTTAAGGTTCTTTTTTATCGCATATTTGATAATTTCGCCCTTGGGATTCCTGCTCTGAATCGCCCATATCTCTGTAAGCATTCACACGACAACAACTTGGCCAGACAGACACAACGTCAACAACACTGACTCCAGCCTGGCACCCTTCATGCCAGCGCCACACGGCACCCACAATGCACTCTGCCTCCGCAGGCTGCCCTCGCCCTCCTCCTGCTCCAGCTCCAAAACTCCCTTTTGTTTGGACTTTTTTCCTGGCCTTTCCCTATTTCTTTTTAAGTGGCTTGTATTAAAAATGGCCTTCCCGCGGTCACAAGCTGTTCCAATCTACTCCTCCTTTCACTCCTCCTCCTCCTCCTCCTCCTCCTCCTCCTCCTCTGTCCTCGTCCTCGTCCTCCCCTCCCCGCTCCACTCCTCCTCCTCCTCCTCCTCTGTCCTCGTCCTCGTCCTCGTCCTCCCCTCCCCGCTCCACTCCTCCTCCTCCTCCTGCTCTGTCCTCGTCCTCGTCCTCGTCCTCCCCTCCCCGCTCCACTCCTCCTCCTCTGTCCTATTCCTCCCCCTCCCCTCCCCGCTCCACCCCTCGCTGCTCCTTTGATTTCATATCCCGTCGTTTCCTTTCATCTACCTCTCTGTGCTCGGCCACACTGAAGAGCGAAAGGCCAAATTAGACATCTGAGGAGGGCACTCTAATCATACCACTATTCTGGTTTCATTTGGTAAGTTCTGGAAGAACGGCCTTTCCCCCTTTTGCTGTTTTTTTTTTCTCAACCCACCCGATGACACTTACGGGAAATGGGAGCAAATTGGATTCCCGGCTGGACTGCGAGAGGTCGTTTCAGCGCAGGCAGGGAGCTCAGTGACCGGGAACCCTGAGAGATGTGGATAGTCGGCTGGCCGTCCACGGCATTCCTCTCAGACATTAGCCGGCCTTTGGATCTCGTCGCGGTCAAGGCTTTCTGAGAATCGTTAACGGGGGGATGAGAGAAAATTGCAAAAAATTAAGGACATTTGGAAACTTTATCCCCGTGGCCGGTGTAATATATTATTATTATAATAATCTGGAGCTCTCCTTATTATGGGATTGTATTTAGCCGCAGGGCTAAGCCTAACAGGACTAATAACTCTCATGTAATATTACCCTGTCTGCAAACCCTGTCCGGTGACACCAAGCTCTGCCGAAGCTGGACATTAAATGTTATATATTAAATATTATATAATATATATTAAGTATATATATATATATAGAGAGAGAGAGAGAGAGAGAGAGAGAGAGAGAGAGAGAGAGAGAGAGAGAGAGAGAGAGAGAGAGAGAGAGAGAGAGAGAGAGAGAGAGAGAGAGAGAGAGAGAGAGAGAGAGAGTCTTACCTACTTAAGTTTACATTCATGAAACTCAGATTGATTTGCTGAATCACAACTAAGATCAGAACTAGTCCTCCTGTCTGATTTTCATTTTTTGATTTTCATTTTACTCATGTTTTCCATTTGGAGTAACGAAATTGCAAGGAACAAAACATGAGTATTTATTCTGATTTATTTATATTTATCTATTCATCTATGAACCGTGAGTCAACCGTTTTTCAATGATTGTATTGAAATTGAATTGCGTTGAAATCGGTGATGGCACAGTAAAGACAGTAAAACCAGTGTTCTATGACACACTGGTTTAAACTCAGCTAGGCTTTCTCTCACTCGATTCCTCTCTCTAATTGTGTCTCTCATTGCCACACCCTAAAGTAAATACAATTTTGTAAAAGAGTGTGAAAAGCATTTGACTCATTTCTACACTCCCCGTCAGAGTGATTTAGATGGCGAGAACACGGACCCATAATATCCAATGGGGCTTTAACTGCAAGGGAAACAAGCAAAGCATTTATCATACTGGTGAATTTCTGCCAGCAAATGAAATGTGACAGGATGATGGTTAACTTATATGTGTGTGTGTGTGTGTGTGTGTGTGTGTGTGTGTGTGTGTGTGTGTGTGTGTGTGTGTGTGTGTGTGTGTGTGTGTGTGTGTGTGTGTATGTATGTGTGCGAGTGTATGTTTGCATGCATATGTGTGTGTTTGTGTGTATGTCGGTGTGCACATCTACGTCTGTGTGCATATGTGTATGTGTGTGTGTATGTGTGTGCGTTTGTTTGTGTGTGCATATGTGCGTGCGTGTGTGTGTGTGTGCATGTGTGTAAGCGTATGCGTATGTGCATGGCCTTGGACATTTTCCCCAATCTTAATTCAGTCGTTCTGACGTACTGATCCCAGCATCTCTGAAGGCTTCAAGACCTCTTACTCTTGGTTCTTCATTCGTCTCCCAACTAATCAAAGACATTAGAACACGTCATCAGGCAGGCGGGGTCTCGGAGCGCCGCGGACACACACGTGACCATGACTAAACGCCAGCAGGGCGCCAACATACCGTGGTTTACCGGATTAACGGGCTACGACCGGCGGGGAACCGACAACCCGGCGCTTCAACGGGAGTCTGCCATGTGACCACTCCTCCCCAGTCCGGACGGCGGGGCCCGAGGGCCCGGGGAACCGGGGGCCAGGGGCCTCTGTCAGACACGATACAGTCCAAAAGTCCCGGTTCATCAGCTGAACTGCTTTAATGTTTAATGTTGTTTTTTAAATCTAAGTTCAACATTTGACAGAATTGTTGAAGCCAAAATATATTGATATCAAATGTTTGCTAGGGAAGTGATATAATGGAGATGTTAATAGCAAAATAAGCAGTTGGGATTTGATATTTTTAGGCAATTATTCAATGCCATTGGAATTTCCGTTAGTCCCATGAGGTCACTACAATTTACGTCATACTTTGGTGGACGACTTGTTACATTTTCTCATGCAATACATGCAATAATTGCCTTAAACAGCTTTAACCTCGCATCATTTTCCAAAATATTAACAGGTTATAATTTCCCTTAAAAAATGGGAACTTCTCCGACGGCCCCCATTGAGTAAAATAGCCTGTTGGCGTAATATATTATATTGGAACCATGCCGGTTTTGCTGGGAAAGTGAAGGAATTAAAGGTCCCATGACATGAAAATCTCACTTTATGAGGTTTTCTAACATAAATATGCGTTCCCCTAGCCTGCCTATGGTCCCCCAATGGCTAAAACTTGCGTTTGGTGTAAAACGAGCACTAGCTGTTCTGCTCGCCTTTGAAAAAACGGAAGCTCAAGCGCGCTGATTTGGAATGTCTGTATTCATGACGTCACCAAGAATCTCAGCTCCTCCCCTTACTCTGCCTGGCCCGCCCAGAGACGTTGGCCCGCCAATGAGACTCGACCGTGCGAGCGCCACGTGTGTGTGTGTGTGTGTGTGTGTGTGTGTGTGTGTGTGTGTGTGTGTGTGTGTGTGTGTGTGTGTGTGTGTGTGTGTGTGTGTGTGTGTGTGTGTGTGTGTGTGAATACACACACTGTAACGCAAGTGTTTCTTGTCGGTTCTTTGACGTGTCTTGTATTTCCACAGCGAGACTGTTGTGGGGGTTATCTGAGCCATGGTTGAGAAGGAATTGGGGGAAAGGAACTTTGGCTTTGACTCCCTCAAGAACATGAACCACGACATGGAGGAGAAAGGGATTGTTGGCGGCGGATGTCTCCCGCTTGAGACCCGCTGAGGGACCACCGCCAGAGGCGGAGGTGCCTAAGCGCTGCCCGACAACGATCCCTTTCTCCTCCTTGTCGCGGTTCAGTCTACTTCACATTGATGAGAACGTTGAAGAACCAGGAACGTCGGAGAACCCAACGCGGTCGTTTGAGATTCATAATATCGGCTCACACAGCTATGGCCGTGATAATATATATTATATGATATAGATATCTATGTAGGCTATATGATAATATTTAGAGAGCTCCAGGACTCCAGTGTGTTCTAAAATATTTACAGAACACGGCTAAAGGCTGTGCGCCTCGCCATTGCGATACATCCACTGTAAACAGAGCGCATGGTACCGTGGCTGCAAGCTGCTCAGGGCCGCCCACACCCCCACCCTCCTCCTTGACCCGCCTCGCTCCTCCTCATTTGCATTATAGCTACAGACACCAAAACAGCGCATTTGGGGGAAGCTCAATGTGCGACTGGCTCGTAGTGGCTGTAACTCTGCACCACGGCTGAATTTCGGGAACGTCTTTGAATACTGTGTTAGTTGCCCACTAATACCTATATTAAAGAATACATAAAATAGCATGTCATGGGACCTTTAACATCCAAGCACAGATATTTCCAAAAAAGTATATTCTTTCATCTTTTTTTAATTTGTACAGAGTTCATTCATGTTAACTTACATCAGTTTATCAATGTTATCTTGACAACCTACAGAGCTAGCACTCTAGCTCTCTGACAGCACAAACTCTAGCAGGCTGCAGTTCACTTCCCGACCTAAGAGGGCAGTAATTACAAGAAATATCATAATCTTAAACATGGTACTTTCAGGAAATGAAGCAGAAAAAAAGAAATTCTACAGTCGAGGGAGACTTGGATGGGGAAGCAGGTTAGCCAAGGTAAGGTTTGCTATCATTCAGTATAATTTGGACTTGAAGAAAAGTAAATCGTTGGTCTTGACCGCAGTGTCTGCTGGGAGATATCAGGCACAGTATAACAGCCCACATATATATCATATAGATGTCGTGAAGCTAAGCAGAGCAACTCAACTGCTCAACGCCACGCAGAGCTAGCCAAATCCTCCACAAACCTGACTGTTGTGTTTGTGTGTGTGTGTGTGTGTGTGTGTGTGTGTGTGTGTGTGTACGTGTGTTTGTGTGTCCTTCGAGGTTCGAGAGGCAGACGGCCGGAGTATTAACGTTTTCGTACGACTACCTTAATGTTCCGAGCCATCAATCAGCCATCCAAGGCCTGAAACCTCTCTCCCCCTCTCCCTTCTCTCTCTCCCTCTCCCTCGCCGACTCTCCCTCCTCTCTCATCCCCTCACCCTCCTTCTCTCCCTCCTCTCTCTCGCCCTCTCCCTCCCCTCTCTCTCTCCCTCCTCTCTCTCCCCTCCGCCTTCTCTCTCCCGATCTTCCTCCTATCTCCCCCCTCTCTCTCCTCTCCCTCCCCTCTCCCCCATACTGCGTCTCCTTCCTTCTGTGTTTCCCCCATGGGACGGCCGTGAAGTTGAATCTGTGAGTGAGGGTGTGTCATCACTTGGAGAGGATGGGGAGGGTCAGGCAGAGAGAGAGAGAGAGAGGGAGAGAGAGAGAGAGAGAGAGAGAGAGAGAGAGAGAGAGAGAGAGAGAGAGAGAGAGAGAGAGAGAGAGAGAGAGAGAGAGAGAGAGAGAGAGAGAGAGAGAGAGGAGAGCGTGAGACAGAGAGAGCGTGACAAAGAGAGAGACAGAGACGGGGAGAAACAAAGGGGGAGAGGGTCTGTTCCTGCAGTATTCCCATCCTCTGGACTGGCAGCCGTCTGAGTTTTCGTTTCACCGATTGCTATAATAATAATCCTCCAATGTTGTTACTCTGCAGTCATGACTGAGAGTGCAGCTGGGAGGAAGTGATGGTTGGGATATTTATGGTAATAGTAGCTCTTTATGGTAATAGTTTCCATGGTAAGGTAATGCAAGAGACACGTTTACATTAAATAGGACATTTAAGAGTCAGATGTAATTCAATGTTCAATGATATTTGAATGTGCCCTGAGATCTAAACTCATAGCCAATCCCCGGGTTTAGCAACGTGGCTGGTGTAGGACCGTTTAACACTAATGCTCCAGTTTAGAATGCAGACGTGCAAACAGTAACCCATGTTAATCAATAACCACTTCCCCACCACAGGCCTGTCATATCTAACGTACTTTTTCAGCTGATCAATTTGAATGACCGCGATGGCCGGTCTGTGGTCGATTAAGAGCGAAGACAAGGGTGCAAAAGAGTTCCGCTTCCAGTTCAGCTCCACGCTTGACGCCCTATCGCTATTCCTGATTGGCTCAGAATGCTGCCAGGTCATTTTGCCGGAGTATCGACACAGGAAACAAGATCAGCTACGCCCCGCTTGGCTCTGCTCCCCAGCCCCGAGCTCTGTGCCGTCTCCCCACAAAGGTTC
>NC_082387.1:7452809-7455309 GCF_031168955.1 Gadus macrocephalus | reverse complement strand
ATAGAGGCCTCCTTTCCATCCCCTCAGAGGCCCACTTGTTACACAGCGCATGCGTTTCTTTTTCTTGATTAACTGGGGAAAAAAATGACTTTTATGAGAAACGTTTATTTCAACTATTTCAGCTATTTCGAAATGTCATGATTCCCGCCGAACCAACCGACCGAAACAACCGCAGATTCTCTATCTATCATCTGTGTAGATTCCTTCCTCCAAGAGAAAGAGTCGAGGGAGAAGGGAAACAGAGGATTGTTATTAAGGGGTTGGGGTTCTGCTGGGGAAAGGGCTCTCCCTCTGTGCAGCGTGCCGCTGACACACTGATGTCAAGAAGCCCGTGAAACCAGCGGCGGAAGCAGCGGGTGATTTTCCCCGCTGAACACCGCACAACTGATTACAATGAGCTCGAACGAGGAGGCCCCGGCACCGACTCTTTATTTGTCAAGAGCGACACAGAAATGTGTGGCTTTTTAAACCCATGGATGTTTTCCACAGAATAACTCCAGTGTTTATCCCCACACAGGCGGAGGCGTTTACCAGATTTGTGTTTTAACATGCCCACAGTTTCTCGTTGTTAACGGTTAATAAGCAGAATGGCTGCTGCAAGAAGAGGCCGTACACCCTTTAACTGACTTGGTTGGCCGAGAGCTGCGGCCAGATGGCAGAGAGCTACTTCAAATTCAGTGGTGGAACTTAAGTTATTAACATTCTCTTTATTGTCAACAGAATAGCCAAGGAAAGCGGACATTGGGAATTCTGACACAGAGGTCACCGGATTGCAAAAGTGGGAGAAGATAGGGGAAGGTGAGGAGAAAGAGTATTTAGGAGAGAGTGTTGAAGGAGCCATGAGGCTGACTCATGGCTGACTGAATAGAGGGCTTATGAATAGATTGAATGATGCTAAAAAATAAAATAAGAAAATGAAATTTAAATTCAGCAAAAAAAACTAAAAGAGACAAAATGCCTGTGTAGCACTCGTTTTATTTGACTCAGTAGTTGTCAGTGAGGCTTAGTGTATCGAAAAATAAAATATTCAAGGTTTAGGTGGAGGTCAAACTCAAGGACACACCCACAGACACATGCTCACACACACATGCTCACACACAAGCACACACACACACACACACACACACACACACACACACACACACACACACACACACACACACACACACACACACACACACACACACACACACACACACACACACACTCACACCCATGCTCACACAGCAGGTTTTCATTCTCGCTGAGTAACAACTGCGTAAATCGCAGAACGAATAAGAGTGTCTGATATTGAATTGCGACCGCAGGCTGGCTGTAGCAGCGCTGTGAAAACAACAGGACAATCACTGGGGTGAGGTGGGGCCGTGGGACACGCTAAGGCGTGGGCCCTCAAGATGTGGTTTTCCTCACTAGCTGCTCAAAGCCATGTTGTTGTTCGCTGCTGTCAATCACCCGTGGGGCAGACTATGCAAGGAATCATCTGCGACCGCCCGCCGCGGTCAAAGGACATTATTTTTCAATAGCAGCGCACACAGGAACGGTTTATTCCGCTTGTATCTTAGTCACCAGTCAATTAGATATTAGCTGTTTTGATATTTGACGTTAGTGGTTCAACTGAATTATCTGAAATGTCCATGTTTTTTCGCCGTGTTCTGAGGGAGCATCGGGTTCTCTTTTGTGTTTGACAGTTGTTGTTAAGGCGGGATTGTCGAGGGTCTATTTGAAACTGCAGCGAAATGTATGAAAAATGTTCACCTATGTTTGATCGAGAGTGAGATCGGGACAGAACCAACCCTTTTTGGTTTGTGGTGTGCAGGAGATTACATGCTTTAAACCATTTCCACACAGCAGATGAAGGAAGAGGGCATTAACTCTGTGTGTGTGTGTGTGTGTGTGTGTGTGTGTGTGTGTGTGTGTGTGTGTGTGTGTGTGTGTGTGTGTGTGTGTGTGTGTGTGCTTGAGCGTGTGTGTTGTGAGCCTAAACAAACAATAGGCTATCAATAGCCTTAGCCTGGTATCAAGGCAGTTTAAAAATGTCTGATCCGGCGTGGATGTTTTACGGGAAACTGTCTTTATAATCACAGGAGTAATTACACAGTAGCCCACGCAATATTTACAGAACCGTATTTTATAGTTAGCCTGTTTCAATCATAGCGGGGACGTAGTTTCTTTAAAGCAAAAAACAGCAACACACACATCGGCAAGACCATATGTAGCATAATGTCTAATGTCCATAATGTCTTACATATCATGGCATATACAAATGCATACACAAACGAACAAAGGGCAGCAAGACCTGAGCACCACACCGCAGGGAATGGCTGAGGTTAGCTTTTAATGATTAAAAGCCATAAGCCGATAATAGGGGTGTTTATATGTGTCTCTTTAAGGACTCGTGTGGCCTCTTTTAGACAGTGTATTTAGATACATCTGTAATCCCTGGCTCTTAGTGGGCTTTTATGTATCTTGGAGCATTTGTCTGTCTGCTCACCTGACCCTG